>NC_048590.1:3934459-3944459 GCF_013265735.2 Oncorhynchus mykiss | reverse complement strand
CTGCGGGTTGTGGGCTGTGTGCTGCGGGTTGTGGGCTGTGTGCTGTGGGTTGTGGGCTGTGTGCTGCGGGTTGTGGGCTGTGTGCTGTGGGTTGTGGGATATGTGCTGCGGGTTGTGGGCTGTGTGCTGCAGGTTGTGGGCTGTGTGCTGTGGGTTGTGGGCTGTGTACTGTGGGTTGTGGGCTGTGTGCTGCGGGTTGTGGGCTGTGTGCTGTGGGTTGTGGGCTGTGTGCTGTGGGTTGTGGGCTGTGTGCTGTGGGCTGTGGGCTGTGTGCTGTGGGCTGTGTGCTGTGGGTTGTGGGCTGTGTGCTGTGGGCTGTGGGCTGTGTGCTGTGGGCTGTGTGCTGCGGGTTGTGGGCTGTGTGCTGCGGGTTGTGGGCTGTGTACTGTGGGTTGTGGGCTGTGTGCTGTGGGTTGTGGGCTGTGTGCTGTGGGTTGTGGGCTGTGTGCTTGGCCATGGAGACAGAAAGACAGCCAGAGTATTTCATTCTCTAGCTGTGAATATGTTGTTGAATGCTTCATCCTATGAATGCTCAATTTAGATGGTAAACTTCATACCATCTAGTGATGGGGGAAATCATACCATCTAGTGATGGTAAACATCATACCATCTAGTGATGGGGGGAAATCATACCATCTAGCGATGGGGGGAAATCATACCATCTAGTGATGGGGGGAAATCATACCATCTAGTGATGGGGGAAATCATACCATCTAGTGATGGGGGAAATCATACCATCTAGTGATGGGGGAAATCATACCATCTAGTGATGGGGGGAAATCATACCATCTAGTGATGGGGGAAATCATACCATCTAGTGATGGGGGAAATCATACCATCTAGTGATGGGGGGGGAATCATACCATCTAGTGATGGGGGAAATCATACCATCTAGTGATGGGGGAAATCATACCATCTAGTGATGGGGGAAATCATACCATCTAGTGATGGGGGGAAATCATACCATCTAGTGATGGGGGAAATCATACCATCTAGTGATGGGGGGAAATCATACCATCTAGTGATGGGGGAAATCATACCATCTAGTGATGGGGGGAAATCATACCATCTAGTGATGGGGGAAATCATACCATCTAGTGATGGGGGGGAATCATACCATCTAGTGATGGGGGGGAAATCATACCATCTAGTGATGGGGGGAATCATACCATCTAGTGATGGGGGGAATCATACCATCTAGTGATGGGGGAAATCATACCATCTAGTGATGGGGGAAATCATACCATCTAGTGATGGGGGAAATCATACCATCTAGTGATGGGGGGGGGGGGGAATCATACCATCTAGTGATGGGGAAATCATACCATCTAGTGATGGGGGAAATCATACCATCTAGTGATGGGGGAAATCATACCATCTAGTGATGGGGGGAATCATACCATCTAGTGATGGGAGGAAATCATATGATCTAGTGATGGGGGGAAATCATACCATCTAGTGATGGGGGGAAATCATACCATCTAGTGATGGGGGAAATCATACCATCTAGTGATGGGGGGAATCATACCATCTAGTGATGGGGGGAAATCATATGATCTAGTGATGGGGGGAAATCATACCATCTAGTGATGGGGGGAAATCATACCATCTAGTGATGGGGGAAATCATACCATCTAGTGATGGGGGAAATCATACCATCTAGTGATGGGGGGAAATCATACCATCTAGTGATGGGGGGAAATCATACCATCTAGTGATGGTAAACATCATATCATCTAGTGATGGGGGAAATCATACCATCTAGTGATGGGGGAAATCATACCATCTAGTGATGGGGGGAAATCATACCACCTAGTGATGGTAAACATCATATAATCTAGTGATGGGGGAAATCATACCATCTAGTGATGGGGGGGAAAATCATACCATCTAGTGATGGGGGGAAATCATACCACCTAGTGATGGTAAACATCATATAATCTAGTGATGGGGGAAATCATACCATCTAGTGATGGGAGGAAATCATACCATCTAGTGATGGGGGGAAATCATACCATCTAGTGATGTGGGAAATCATACCATCTAGTGATGGGAGGAAATCATACCACCTAGTGATGGTAAACATCATACCATCTAGTGATGTGGGAAATCATACCATCTAGTGATGGGAGAAATCATACCATCTAGTGATGGGGGAAATCATACCATCTAGTGATGGGGGGGAAATCATACCATCTAGTGATGGGGGAAATCATACCATCTAGTGATGGGGGGAAATCATACCATCTAGTGATGTGGGAAATCATACCCTCTAGTGATGGTGGGAAATCATACCATCTAGTGATGGGGGGGAAATCATACCATCTAGTGATGGGGGGAAATCATACCAGCTAGTGATGGGAGAAATCATACCATCTAGTGATGGGGAGTGAGGTCTCTCAGTATGGTGATAATATGGTATGGTGATAATATGGTGTGGTGATAATATGGTATGGTGATAATATGGTATGGTGAGGTCTCTCAGTATGGTGATAATATGGTATGGTGATAATATGGTATGGTGAGGTCTCTCAGTATGGTGATCATATGGTATGGTGATAATATGGTGTGGTGATAATATGGTATGGTGATAATATGGTATGGTGATAATATGGTGTGGTGAGGTCTCTAAGTATGGTGATCATATGGTATGGTGATAATGTGGTATGGTGAGGTCTCTCAGTATGGTGATAATATGGTATGGTGAGAATATGGTATGGTGAGGTCTCTCAGTATGGTGATAATATGGTATGGTGGTAATATGGTATGGTGAGGTCTCTCAGTATGGTGATAATATGGTATGGTGATAATATGGATATGGAATGGTGGGTGATAATATGGTATGGTGAGGTCTCAGTATGGTGATAATATGGTATGGTGATAATATGGTATGGTGATAATATGGTATGGTGAGAATATGGTATGGTGAGGTCTCTAAGTATGGTGATCATATGGTATGGTGATAATGTGGTATGGTGAGGTCTCTCAGTATGGTGATAATATGGTATGGTGAGAATATGGTATGGTGAGGTCTTTCAGTATGGTGATAATATGGTATGGTGGTAATATGGTATGGTGAGGTCTCTCAGTATGGTGATAATATGGTATGGTGATAATATGGATATGGAATGGTGATAATATGGTATGGTGAGGTCTCAGTATGGTGATAATATGGTATGGTGATAATATGGTATGGTGATAATATGGTATGGTGAGGTCTCAGTATGGTGATAATATGGTATGAGGAAAATATGGTATGGTGAGAATATGGTATGGTGATAGTATGGAATGGTGAGGTCTCTAGTATGGTGATAATATGGTATGGTGGTAATATGGTATGGTGAGAATATGGTATGGTGATAGTATGGAATGGTGAGGTCTCTAGTATGGTGATAATATGGTATGGTGGTAATATGGTATGGTGATAATAAGGTATGGTGAGAATATGGTATGGTGATAGTATGGAATGGTGATAATATGGTATTATTTATTAGGCAAGTCAGGACAAATAGTTCCCAGCCCTATACCCAACCCTAAACCCAACCCTATACCCAGCCCTATACCCAACCCTATACCCAGCCCTATACCCAGCCCTATACCCAGCCCTATACCCAGCCCTATACCCATCCCTATACCCAGCCCTATCCCCAGCCCTATTCCCAGCCCTATCCCCAGCCCTATACCCAGCCCTATGACCAGCCCTATACCCAACCCTATACCCAGCCCTATACCCAGCCCTATAACCAGCCCTATAACCAGCCCTATGACCAGCCCTATACCCAACCCTATACCCAGCCCTATACCCATCCCTATACCCAGCCCTATAACCAGCCCTATAACCAGCCCTATAACCAGCCCTATGACCAGCCCTATCCCCAGCCCTATACTCAGCCCTATCCCCAGCCCTATCCCCAGCCCTATTCCCAGCCCTATACCCATCCCTATACCCAGCCCTATACCCATCCCTATACCCAGCCCTATCCCCAGCCCTATTCCCAGCCCTATTCCCAGCCCTATACCCAGCCCTATACCCATCCCTATAACCAGCCCTATACCCAGCCCTATCCCCAGCCCTATTCCCAGCCCTATAACCAGCCCTATGACCAGCCCTATACCCAACCCTATTCCCAGCCCTATCCCCAGCCCTATAACCAGCCCTATAACCAGCCCTATAACCAGCCCTATGACCAGCCCTATCCCCAGCCCTATACCCAGCCCTATACCCAGCCCTATCCCCAGCCCTATTCCCAGCCCTATAACCAGCCCTATGACCAGCCCTATACCCAACCCTATTCCCAGCCCTATACCCAACCCTATACCCAGCCCTATACCCATCCCTATACCCAGCCCTATAACCAGCCCTATAACCAGCCCTATGACCAGCCCTATCCCCAGCCCTATACCCAGCCCTATACCCAGCCCTATCCCCAGCCCTATTCCCAGCCCTATAACCATCCCTATAACCAGCCCTATGACCAGCCCTATACCCAACCCTATTCCCAGCCCTATACCCAGCCCTATCCCCAGCCCTATTCCCAGCCCTATAACCAGCCCTATGACCGGCCCTATACCCAACCCTATTCCCAGCCCTATACCCAACCCTATACCCAGCCCTATACCCATCCCTATACCCAGCCCTATACCCAGCCCTATGACCAGCCCTATAACCAGCCCTATAACCAGCCCTATGACCAGCCCTATCCCCAGCCCTATACCCAGCCCTATCCCCAGCCCTATAACCATCCCTATAACCAGCCCTATACCCAACCCTATACCCAGCCCTATAACCAGCCCTATGACCATCCCTATAACCAGCCCTATACCCAACCCTATACCCAGCCCTATAACCAGCCCTATGACCAGCCCTATACCCAACCCTATTCCCAGCCCTATCCCCAGCCCTATTCCCAGCCCTATTCCCAGCCCTATACCCAGCCCTATACCCAGCCCTATGACCAGCCCTATACCCAACCCTATACCCAGCCCTATACCCAGCCCCATACCCAACCCTATACCCAGCCCTATGACCAGCCCTATACCCAGCCCTATACCCAACCCTATACCCAGCCCTATACCCAACCCTATACCCAGCCCTATACCCAGCCCTATGACCAGCCCTATCCCCAGCCCTATACCCATCCCTATACCCAGCCCTATGCCCAACCCTATACCCAGCCCTATACCCAGCCCTATGACCAGCCCTATACCCAACCCTATACCCAGCCCTATACCCAGCCCTATACCCAGCCCTATCCCCAGCCCTATAACCAGCCCTATAACCAGCCCTATTCCCAGCCCTATTCCCAGCCCAATAACCAGCCCTATTCCCAGCCCTATAACCAGCCCTATCCCCAGCCCTATACCCAGCCCTATACCCAGCCCTATCCCCAGCCCTATACCCAGCCCTATACCCAGCCCTATACCCAGCCCTATCCCCAGCCCTATACCCAGCCCTATCCCCAGCCCTATACCCAGCCCTATACCCAGGACTATACCCAGCCCTATCCCCAGCCCTATAACCAGCCCTATACCCAGCCCTATCCCCAGCCCTATAACCAGCCCTATAACCAGCCCTATAACCAGCCCTATCCCCAGCCCTATAACCAGCCCTATCCCCAGCCCTATAACCAGCCCTATAACCAGCCCTATCCCCAGCCCTATAACCAGCCCTATACCCAGCCCTATACCCAGCCCTATACCCAGCCCTATCCCCAGCCCTATACCCAGCCCTATCCCCAGCCCTATCCCCAGCCCTATACCCAGCCCTATAACCAGCCCTATAACCAACCCTATACCCAGCCCTATACCCCGACCTATACCCAGCCCTATACCCAGCCCTATACCCAGCCCTATCCCCAGCCCTATACCCAGCCCTATCCCCAGCCCTATCCCCAACCCTATACCCAGCCCTATCCCCAGCCCTATACCCAGCCCTATAACCAGCCCTATAACCAGCCCTATAACCAACCCTATACCCAGCCCTATACCCAGACCTATACCCAGCCCTATAACCAGCCCTATACCCAGATATGTGGGATGTGATATTTGAGGAAACAAAACAACTATATGAAGAGTTATAACTCATGTATAAATCACTAGTCACAACAAACAGACAAGGGCTTCTGTGGTCAATTCTGATAACAGCAAGGCTCCATTCTGATGATCTACCCTTCTCCCAAAGTGTGCACTTGTACACTCCCCCTCTGGTGTTAGGAATATGTTTGGAGTGTAGGAGTGCACACTCCTGGAGAAGGGTAGGCGATGGGAACACACTGACAACTCACCTCTTCTTGTCAGGGATCAAGGCACACTCAGAGATGTTGGACAGATGTCCTCTCTCAAACACCAACAGCGCGGCGCCACTCTCCGTGTCCTTCAGAAGCAGACATGCAAAGTGTGGCCCTAATGGCACCCTATTCCCTACAGAGTGCACTACTCTTGACCAGAGCCCTATAGGTCTTGGTCAGAAGTAGTGCACTATATAGGGAATACGGGTGCTATTTAGGCCACGGATATATATCATATAGTTCAGGTTCATACCTATGGGCCAGACAAATAATCTTTCAACATGAATATATATTATAAAAAAATAAGACAGACATCTACAGCCAGGAGTGGAACACGATCCACATAAACACTGAGATGGATTAGGTGTGTGACATCACACAGACAGGAAATAGACAGACACACAGACAGGAAATAACAGACACACAGACAGGAAATAACAGACACACAGACAGGAAATAGACAGACACACAGACAGGAAATAGACAAACACACAGACAGGAAATAGACAGACACATAGACAGGAAATAGACAGACACACAGACAGGAAATAGACAGACACACAGACAGGAAAAAACAGACACACAGACAGGAAATAACAGACACACAGACAGGAAATAGACAGACACACAGACAGGAAATAGACAGACACACAGACAGGAAATAGACAGACACAGACAGGAAATAGACAGACACACAGACAGGAAATAGACAGACACACAGACAGGAAAAAACAGACACACAGACAGGAAATAACAGACACACAGACAGGAAATAGACAGACACACAGACAGGAAATAGACAGACACACAGACAGGAAATAGACAGACACACAGACAGGAAATAGACAGACACACAGACAGGAAATAACAGACACACAGACAGGAAATAACAGACCTTGTAACTGCCTTGAGATGTTTACGTCTGTATTATTTAACACACCGACTCCCAAATGAATACATATTCCCTGCACACCAAAAGTAGGGCACTATATAGGGAATAGTGGTCATAAGTAGTGCACTATATAGGGAATAGTGGTCAGAAGTAGTGCACTATATAGGGAATAGTGGTCAGAAGTAGTGCACTATATAGGGAATAGTGGTTATAAGTAGTGCACTATATAGGGAATAGTGGTCATAAGTAGTGCACTATATAGGGAATAGTGGTCAGAAGTAGTGCACTATATAGGGAATAGTGGTCATAAGTAGTGCACTATATAGGGAATAGTGGTCAGAAGTAGTGCACTATATAGGGAATAGTGGTCAGAAGTAGTGCACTATATAGGGAATAGTGGTCATAAGTAGTGCACTATATAGGGAATAGTGGTCAGAAGTAGTGCACTATATAGGGAATAGTGGTCATAAGTAGTGCACTATATAGGGAATAGTGGTCATAAGTAGTGCACTATATAGGGAATAGTGGTCAGAAGTAGTGCACTATATAGGGAATAGTGGTCATAAGTAGTGCACTATATAGGGAATAGTTGTCATAAGTAGTGCATTATTAAGGGAATAGTGGTCAGAAGTAGTGCACTATATAGGGAATAGTGGTCATAAGTAGTGCACTATATAGGGAATAGTGGTCATAAGTAGTGCACTATATAGGGAATAGTGGTCAGAAGTAGTGCACTATATAGGGAATAGTGGTCATAAGTAGTGCACTATATAGGGAATAGTTGTCATAAGTTTTGCACTATATAGGGAATAGTGGTCATAAGTAGTGCACTATATAGGGAATAGTGGTCATAAGTAGTGCACTATATAGGGAATAGTGGTCATAAGTAGTGCACTATATAGGGAAGTGTTCCATTTGGGAAGCAGTCCTAGTGTTTGGTGGACCTACCCACAGAGTGGCCGTCTTGTCGTGGGAACTGGTCAGGACTTTGGTGTCATCAAAGCAGAAGTGGCAGCTGGTGACAGCATCTGTGTGACCCCTCAGCACCTTGATAGGAATCTGAAGAGGCACGGAGAATCAAGCCCCATTTCACATCTCCATTACATCATGATGGGGGTCTGAAGAGGCACGGAGAACCAAGCCCCATCTCACATCTCCATTCCATCATGATGGGAATCTGAAGAGGCACGGAGAATCAAGCCCCATTTCACATCTTCATTCCATCATGAAGGGGGTCTGAAGAGGCACGGAGAACCAAGCCCCATCTCACATCTCCATTCCACATAGTAATAGTATTTGGGCCCAGTTGTTTCCCTAGCACTGTTTCAACACGCTAACGTTTTAGCATTTGTGGCACAAATCTCATTCAAGTCATGGGACTGATATTAGCATTTTTCAAATTGTCCAAATCATCTGAAACTATCTAAAATTGTATTGTGAAAGCACAACAAAAGTCACTTATATATGTTTTGAACACGACTAAAGCATCGCAGTAATGTTAATGATAATGTTAATAATCATAATTTAAGACAATAGCCGAGGTCTGTTCTTTCTGTTCTAAAACGACACCTTAATTAATGACCCATCTGTTGAGATGTCTTGGTCATAATTGCTATGCTTGGCCACCAGCCAGATGTATAGCAGGAGGGCTTTTCACGCAGCATTTCCTAGCCTGGGCCCAGATCTGTTTGTGCTCTTGCCAACTCATTGTCAAGACAAGCATGTTTGTCATGAGTGGTAAGGAGCTGGGCATGATAGCACAAACAGACTGGCACTCAAGTGTGTCCATGTTTAAAGGAAACAGTTTTCAGTTAAAAGCTTGCTGTCTAGTAGGCTAAGTTGCCATAACTCATCCCTGTTATTGTCAGTGTTATGACACAGGTGCAACACAATTAATTATGTATAGCTATGTGAATAGCTGTTAGCTTGACTTGCTAACGTTAACTATTAGCTGACCAATCACTCATTCACGTTTGTAGTTTTAAAAACAGTTTACAGGGAAATAGCTGCACACTATTACAGCACATAACCCAGCTAGCTAGCTACTCTAGGATGAGCTATGAACATGAAGGCTATTCAACTCATCCCCTCTCCCCAGCTAGCTACCTGCTACCTGGGCAGCTAGCTAACTGATACCTGGGGAGCTAGCTAGCTGAGACCTGGGCAGCTAGCTAACTGATACCTGGGCAGCTAGCTACCTGAGACCTGGGCAGCTAGCTAACTGATACCTGTGGAGCTAGCTAGCTGAGACCTGGGCAGCTAGCTAACTGATACCTGGGGAGCTAGCTAGCTGAGACCTGGGCAGCTAGCTAACTGATACCTGGGCAGCTAGCTAACTGATACATGGGCAGCTAGCTAACTGATACCTGGGCAGCTAGCTAGCTGAGACCTGGGCAGCTAGCTAGCTGATACCTGGGCAGCTAGCTACCTGGGCTAGCTCCTGATGTTCCCACACCGAGGCTCTTCTCTTCTCCACATCCTTCTCCTCTTTCCCTTCATCAATGGTCTCATCAAGTGACAAAGGGTCGATATTTCTCCAAGTCATTTTGTCCAGGAAACGAAATGTATTTCTCTACGTTAGGTATTTCATTGTTTTGGGGTAAAAGTATCTAGCTACTGTAGCTAACAGGTCAGTCAGAGTAACCAATGTTGTCCAAAGTTTGCTTTGCCAGTCAGTGCGTTCCCATAGCGACGGCCAGGCATCAGGAGCACTGAGTTTGGTGTGACTGAGATGGATAACAAATCTGAAATGTGCAGACTACACACACGGACAGATATTTTTTTATATATACATATATACATACATACATATACAACAGTA
>NC_048590.1:3874459-3926959 GCF_013265735.2 Oncorhynchus mykiss | reverse complement strand
ATCAGAGATCTCCCATCATTCTCCACTACCCAGAGAGTTAAAACCATCAGAGATCTCCCATCATTCTCCACTACCCAGAGAGTTAAAACCATCAGAGATCTCCCATCATTCTCCACTACCCAGAGAGTTAAAACCAGAGATCTCCCATCATTCTCCACTACCCAGAGAGTTAAACCATCAGAGATGTCAGAGGTCTCCCATCATTCTCCACTACCCAGAGAGTTAAACCATCAGAGATGTCAGAGGTCTCCCATCATTCTCCACTACCCAGAGAGTTAAAACCATCAGAGATCTCCCATCATTCTCCACTACCCAGAGAGTTAAAACCATCAGAGATCTCCCATCATTCTCCACTACCCAGAGAGTTAAACCATCAGAGGTCTCCCATCATTCTCCACTACCCAGAGAGTTAAAACCATCAGAGGTCTCCCATCATTCTCCACTACCCAGAGAGTTAAACCATCAGAGGTCTCCCATCATTCTCCACTACCCAGAGAGTTAAACCATCAGAGATGTCAGAGGTCTCCCATCATTCTCCACTACCCAGAGAGTTAAAACCATCAGAGGTCTCCCATCATTCTCCACTACCCAGAGAGTTAAAACCATCAGAGGTCTCCCATCATTATCCACTACCCAGAGAGTTAAACCATCAGAGATGTCAGAGATCTCCCATCATTCTCCACTACCCAGAGAGTTAAACCATCAGAGATCTCCCATCATTCTCCACTACCCAGAGAGTTAAAACCATCAGAGATCTCCCATCATTCTCCACTACCCAGAGAGTTAAACCATCAGAGGTCTCCCATCATTCTCCACTACCCAGAGAGTTAAAACCATCAGAGGTCTCCCATCATTATCCACTACCCAGAGAGTTAAACCATCAGAGATGTCAGAGATCTCCCATCATTCTCCACTACCCAGAGAGTTAAAACCATCAGAGATCTCCCATCATTCTCCACTACCCAGAGAGTTAAACCATCAGAGGTCTCCCATCATTCTCCACTACCCAGAGAGTTAAAACCATCAGAGGTCTCCCATCATTCTCCACTACCCAGAGAGTTAAAACCATCAGAGATCTCCCATCATTCTCCACTACCCAGAGAGTTAAAACCATCAGAGATCTCCCATCATTCTCCACTACCCAGAGAGTTAAAACCATCAGAGATCTCCCATCATTCTCCACTACCCAGAGAGTTAAAACCATCAGAGATCTCCCATCATTCTCCACTACCCAGAGAGTTAAACCATCAGAGGTCTCCCATCATTCTCCACTACCCAGAGAGTTAAAACCATCAGAGGTCTCCCATCATTATCCACTACCCAGAGAGTTAAACCATCAGAGATGTCAGAGATCTCCCATCATTCTCCACTACCCAGAGAGTTAAAACCATCAGAGATCTCCCATCATTCTCCACTACCCAGAGAGTTAAACCATCAGAGGTCTCCCATCATTCTCCACTACCCAGAGAGTTAAAACCATCAGAGGTCTCCCATCATTCTCCACTACCCAGAGAGTTAAACCATCAGAGATGTCAGAGATCTCCCATCATTCTCCACTACCCAGAGAGTTAAAACCATCAGAGGTCTCCCATCATTCTCCACTACCCAGAGAGTTAAAACCATCAGAGATCTCCCATCATTCTCCACTACCCAGAGAGTTAAAACCATCAGAGATCTCCCATCATTCTCCACTACCCAGAGAGTTAAAACCATCAGAGATCTCCCATCATTCTCCACTACCCAGAGAGTTAAAACCATCAGAGATCTCCCATCATTCTCCACTACCCAGAGAGTTAAAACCAGAGATCTCCCATCATTCTCCACTACCCAGAGAGTTAAACCATCAGAGATGTCAGAGGTCTCCCATCATTCTCCACTACCCAGAGAGTTAAACCATCAGAGATGTCAGAGGTCTCCCATCATTCTCCACTACCCAGAGAGTTAAAACCATCAGAGATCTCCCATCATTCTCCACTACCCAGAGAGTTAAAACCATCAGAGATCTCCCATCATTCTCCACTACCCAGAGAGTTAAACCATCAGAGGTCTCCCATCATTCTCCACTACCCAGAGAGTTAAAACCATCAGAGGTCTCCCATCATTCTCCACTACCCAGAGAGTTAAACCATCAGAGGTCTCCCATCATTCTCCACTACCCAGAGAGTTAAACCATCAGAGATGTCAGAGGTCTCCCATCATTCTCCACTACCCAGAGAGTTAAAACCATCAGAGGTCTCCCATCATTCTCCACTACCCAGAGAGTTAAAACCATCAGAGGTCTCCCATCATTATCCACTACCCAGAGAGTTAAACCATCAGAGATGTCAGAGATCTCCCATCATTCTCCACTACCCAGAGAGTTAAACCATCAGAGATCTCCCATCATTCTCCACTACCCAGAGAGTTAAAACCATCAGAGATCTCCCATCATTCTCCACTACCCAGAGTTAAAACCATCAGAGATCTCCCATCATTCTCCACTACCCAGAGAGTTAAAACCATCAGAGATCTCCCATCATTCTCCACTACCCAGAGAGTTAAACCATCAGAGGTCTCCCATCATTCTCCACTACCCAGAGAGTTAAACCATCAGAGATGTCAGAGGTCTCCCATCATTCTCCACTACCCAGAGAGTTAAAACCATCAGAGGTCTCCCATCATTCTCCACTACCCAGAGAGTTAAAACCATCAGAGGTCTCCCATCATTATCCACTACCCAGAGAGTTAAACCATCAGAGATGTCAGAGATCTCCCATCATTCTCCACTACCCAGAGTGTTAAACCATCAGAGATCTCCCATCATTCTCCACTACCCAGAGAGTTAAAACCATCAGAGATCTCCCATCATTCTCCACTACCCAGAGAGTTAAAACCATCAGAGATCTCCCATCATTCTCCACTACCCAGAGAGTTAAAACCATCAGAGGTCTCCCATCATTCTCCACTACCCAGAGAGTTAAAACCATCAGAGGTCTCCCATCATTCTCCACTACCCAGAGAGTTAAACCATCAGAGGTATCCCATCATTCTCCACTACCCAGAGAGTTAAACCATCAGAGGTCTCCCATCATTCTCCACTACCCAGAGAGTTAAAACCATCAGAGATCTCCCATCATTCTCCACTACCCAGAGAGTTAAACCATCAGAGGTATCCCATCATTCTCCACTACCCAGAGAGTTAAAACCATCAGAGATCTCCCATCATTCTCCACTACCCAGAGAGTTAAAACCATCAGAGATCTCCCATCATTCTCCACTACCCAGAGAGTTAAAACCATCAGAGATCTCCCATCATTCTCCACTACCCAGAGAGTTAAAACCATCAGAGATCTCCCATCATTCTCCACTACCCAGAGAGTTAAAACCAGAGATCTCCCATCATTCTCCACTACCCAGAGAGTTAAACCATCAGAGATGTCAGAGGTCTCCCATCATTCTCCACTACCCAGAGAGTTAAACCATCAGAGATGTCAGAGGTCTCCCATCATTCTCCACTACCCAGAGAGTTAAAACCATCAGAGATCTCCCATCATTCTCCACTACCCAGAGAGTTAAAACCATCAGAGATCTCCCATCATTCTCCACTACCCAGAGAGTTAAACCATCAGAGGTCTCCCATCATTCTCCACTACCCAGAGAGTTAAAACCATCAGAGGTCTCCCATCATTCTCCACTACCCAGAGAGTTAAACCATCAGAGGTCTCCCATCATTCTCCACTACCCAGAGAGTTAAACCATCAGAGATGTCAGAGGTCTCCCATCATTCTCCACTACCCAGAGAGTTAAAACCATCAGAGGTCTCCCATCATTCTCCACTACCCAGAGAGTTAAAACCATCAGAGGTCTCCCATCATTATCCACTACCCAGAGAGTTAAACCATCAGAGATGTCAGAGATCTCCCATCATTCTCCACTACCCAGAGAGTTAAACCATCAGAGATCTCCCATCATTCTCCACTACCCAGAGAGTTAAAACCATCAGAGATCTCCCATCATTCTCCACTACCCAGAGTTAAAACCATCAGAGATCTCCCATCATTCTCCACTACCCAGAGAGTTAAAACCACCAGAGATCTCCCATCATTCTCCACTACCCAGAGAGTTAAACCATCAGAGGTCTCCCATCATTCTCCACTACCCAGAGAGTTAAACCATCAGAGATGTCAGAGGTCTCCCATCATTCTCCACTACCCAGAGAGTTAAAACCATCAGAGGTCTCCCATCATTCTCCACTACCCAGAGAGTTAAAACCATCAGAGGTCTCCCATCATTATCCACTACCCAGAGAGTTAAACCATCAGAGATGTCAGAGATCTCCCATCATTCTCCACTACCCAGAGAGTTAAACCATCAGAGATCTCCCATCATTCTCCACTACCCAGAGAGTTAAAACCATCAGAGATCTCCCATCATTCTCCACTACCCAGAGAGTTAAAACCATCAGAGGTCTCCCATCATTCTCCACTACCCAGAGAGTTAAAACCATCAGAGGTCTCCCATCATTCTCCACTACCCAGAGAGTTAAACCATCAGAGGTATCCCATCATTCTCCACTACCCAGAGAGTTAAACCATCAGAGGTCTCCCATCATTCTCCACTACCCAGAGAGTTAAAACCATCAGAGATCTCCCATCATTCTCCACTACCCAGAGAGTTAAACCATCAGAGGTATCCCATCATTCTCCACTACCCAGAGAGTTAAAACCATCAGAGATCTCCCATCATTCTCCACTACCCAGAGAGTTAAACCATCAGAGGTATCCCAACATTCTCCACTACCCAGAGAGTTAAACCATCAGAGATGTCAGAGGTCTCCCATAATTCTCCACTACCCACAGAGTTAAAACCATCAGAGATCTCCCATCATTCTCCACTACCCAGAGAGTTAAAACCATCAGAGATCTCCCATCATTCTCCACTACCCAGAGAGTTAAAACCATCAGAGATCTCCCATCATTCTCCACTACCCAGAGAGTTAAAACCATCAGAGATCTCCCATCATTCTCCACTACCCAGAGAGTTAAAACCATCAGAGATCTCCCATCATTCTCCACTACCCAGAGAGTTAAACCATCAGAGGTCTCCCATCATTCTCCACTACCCAGAGAGTTAAACCCATCAGAGGTCTCCCATCATTCTCCACTACCCAGAGAGTTAAAACCATCAGAGATCTCCCATCATTCTCCACTACCCAGAGAGTTAAACCATCAGAGGTCTCCCATCATTCTCCACTACCCAGAGAGTTAAACCATCAGAGGTCTCCCATCATTCTCCACTACCCAGAGAGTTAAACCATCAGAGATCTCCCATCATTCTCCACTACCCAGAGAGTTAAACCATCAGAGATGTCAGAGATCTCCCATCATTCTCCACTACCCAGAGAGTTAAAACCATCAGAGATCTCCCATCATTCTCCACTACCCAGAGAGTTAAACCATCAGAGGTCTCCCATCATTCTCCACTACCCAGAGAGTTAAAACCATCAGAGATCTCCCATCATTCTCCACTACCCAGAGAGTTAAAACCATCAGAGATCTCCCATCATTCTCCACTACCCAGAGAGTTAAAACCATCAGAGATCTCCCATCATTCTCCACTACCCAGAGAGTTAAAACCATCAGAGGTCTCCCATCATTCTCCACTACCCAGAGAGTTAAACCATCAGAGGTCTCCCATCATTCTCCACTACCCAGAGAGTTAAACCATCAGAGGTCTCCCATCATTCTCCACTACCCAGAGAGTTAAACCATCAGAGGTCTCCCATCATTCTCCACTACCCAGAGAGTTAAACCCATCAGAGGTCTCCCATCATTCTCCACTACCCAGAGAGTTAAAACCATCAGAGATCTCCCATCATTCTCCACTACCCAGAGAGTTAAACCATCAGAGGTCTCCCATCATTCTCCACTACCCAGAGAGTTAAAACCATCAGAGGTCTCCCATCATTCTCCACTACCCAGAGAGTTAAAACCATCAGAGGTCTCCCATCATACTCCACTACCCAGAGAGTTAAAACCATCAGATGTCTCCCATCATTCTCCACTACCCAGAGAGTTAAAACCATCAGAGATCTCCCATCATTCTCCACTACCTAGAGAGATAAAACCATCAGAGATCTCCCATCATTCTCCACTACCCAGAGAGTTAAAACCATCAGAGGTCTCCCATCATTCTCCACTACCCAGAGAGTTAAAACCATCAGAGATGTCAGAGGTCTCCCATCATTCTCCACTACCCAGAGAGTTAAACCCATCAGAGGTCTCCCATCATTCTCCACTACCCAGAGAGTTAAAACCATCAGAGGTCTCCCATCATTCTCCACTACCCAGAGAATTAAAACCATCAGAGATCTCCCATCATTCTCCACTACCCAGAGAGTTAAACCATCAGAGATCTCCCATCATTCTCCACTACCCAGAGAGTTAAAACCATCAGAGATCTCCCATCATTCTCCACTACCCAGAGAGTTAAACCCATCAGAGGTCTCCCATCATTCTCCACTACCCAGAGAGTTAAAACCATCAGAGGTCTCCCATCATTCCCCACTACACAGAGAGTTAAAACCATCAGAGATCTCCCATCATTCTCCACTACACAGAGAGTTAAAACCATCAGAGATCTCCCATCATTCTCCACTACCCAGAGAGTTAAAACCATCAGAGATCTCCCATCATTCTCCACTACCCAGAGAGTTAAAACCATTAGAGATCTCCCATCATTCTCCACTACCCAGAGAGTTAAAACCATCAGAGATGTCAGAGGTCTCCCATCATTCTCCACTACCCAGAGAGTTAAACCATCAGAGATCTCCCATCATTCTCCACTACCCAGAGAGTTAAAACCATTAGAGATCTCCCATCATTCTCCACTACCCAGAGAGTTAAAACCATCAGAGGTCTCCCATCATTATCCACTACCCAGAGAGTTAAACCATCAGAGATGTCAGAGATCTCCCATCATTCTCCACTACCCAGAGAGGTAAAACCATCAGAGATCTCCCATCATTCTCCACTACCCAGAGAGTTAAAACCATCAGAGATCTCCCATCATTCTCCACTACCCAGAGAGTTAAACCATCAGAGATGTCAGAGATCTCCCATCATTCTCCACTACCCAGAGAGTTAAAACCATCAGAGGTCTCCCATCATTCTCCACTACCCAGAGAGTTAAAACCATCAGAGATCTCCCATCATTCTCCACTACCCAGAGAGTTAAAACCATCAGAGGTCTCCCATCATTCTCCACTACCCAGAGAGTTAAACCATCAGAGGTATCCCATCATTCTCCACTACCCAGAGAGTTAAACCATCAGAGGTCTCCCATCATTCTCCACTACCCAGAGAGTTAAAACCATCAGAGATCTCCCATCATTCTCCACTACCCAGAGAGTTAAAACATCAGAGATCTCCCATCATTCTCCACTACCCAGAGAGTTAAAACCATCAGAGATCTCCCATCATTCTCCACTACCCAGAGAGTTAAAACCATCAGAGATCTCCCATCATTCTCCACTACCCAGAGAGTTAAAACCAGAGATCTCCCATCATTCTCCACTACCCAGAGCGTTAAAACCATCAGAGATCTCCCATCATTCTCCACTACCCAGAGAGTTAAAACCATCAGAGATCTCCCATCATTCTCCACTACCCAGAGAGTTAAACCATCAGAGATGTCAGAGGTCTCCCATCATTCTCCACTACCCAGAGAGTTAAACCATCAGAGATGTCAGAGGTCTCCCATCATTCTCCACTACCCAGAGAGTTAAAACCATCAGAGATCTCCCATCATTCTCCACTACCCAGAGAGTTAAACCATCAGAGGTCTCCCATCATTCTCGAACTCCCCAGAGAGTTAAAACCATCAGAGGTCTCCCATCATTCTCCACTACCCAGAGAGTTAAACCATCAGAGGTCTCCCATCATTCTCCACTACCCAGAGAGTTAAACCATCAGAGATGTCAGAGGTCTCCCATCATTCTCCACTACCCAGAGAGTTAAAACCATCAGAGGTCTCCCATCATTCTCCACTACCCAGAGAGTTAAAACCATCAGAGGTCTCCCATCATTATCCGCTACCCAGAGAGTTAAACCATCAGAGATGTCAGAGATCTCCCATCATTCTCCACTACCCAGAGAGTTAAACCATCAGAGATCTCCCATCATTCTCCACTACCCAGAGAGTTAAAACCATCAGAGATCTCCCATCATTCTCCACTACCCAGAGAGTTAAAACCATCAGAGATCTCCCATCATTCTCCACTACCCAGAGAGTTAAACCATCAGAGGTCTCCCATCATTCTCCACTACCCAGAGAGTTAAACCATCAGAGATGTCAGAGATCTCCCATCATTCTCCACTACCCAGAGAGTTAAAACCATCAGAGATCTCCCATCATTCTCCACTACCCAGAGAGTTAAACCATCAGAGGTCTCCCATCATTCTCCACTACCCAGAGAGTTAAACCATCAGAGATGTCAGAGATCTCCCATCATTCTCCACTACCCAGAGAGTTAAACCATCAGAGATCTCCCATCATTCTCCACTACCCAGAGAGTTAAAACCATCAGAGATCTCCCATCATTCTCCACTACCCAGAGAGTTAAAACCATCAGAGGTCTCCCATCATTCTCCACTACCCAGAGCGTTAAAACCATCAGAGATCTCCCATCATTCTCCACTACCCAGAGAGTTAAACCATCAGAGGTATCCCAACATTCTCCACTACCCAGAGAGTTAAACCATCAGAGATGTCAGAGGTCTCCCATAATTCTCCACTACCCACAGAGTTAAAACCATCAGAGGTCTCCCATCATTCTCCACTACCCAGAGAGTTAAAACCATCAGAGATCTCCCATCATTCTCCACTACCCAGAGAGTTAAAACCATCAGAGATCTCCCATCATTCTCCACTACCCAGAGAGTTAAACCATCAGAGGTCTCCCATCATTCTCCACTACCCAGAGAGTTAAAACCATCAGAGATCTCCCATCATTCTCCACTACCCAGAGAGTTAAAACCATCAGAGATCTCCCATCATTCTCCACTACCCAGAGAGTTAAAACCATCAGAGGTCTCCCATCATTCTCCACTACCCAGAGAGTTAAACCATCAGAGGTCTCCCATCATTCTCCACTACCCAGAGAGTTAAACCATCAGAGGTCTCCCATCATTCTCCACTACCCAGAGAGTTAAACCATCAGAGATCTCCCATCATTCTCCACTACCCAGAGAGTTAAACCATCAGAGATGTCAGAGATCTCCCATCATTCTCCACTACCCAGAGAGTTAAAACCATCAGAGATCTCCCATCATTCTCCACTACCCAGAGAGTTAAACCATCAGAGGTCTCCCATCATTCTCCACTACCCAGAGAGTTAAAACCATCAGAGGTCTCCCATCATTCTCCACTACCCAGAGAGTTAAAACCATCAGAGATCTCCCATCATTCTCCACTACCCAGAGAGTTAAACCCATCAGAGGTCTCCCATCATTCTCCACTACCCAGAGAGTTAAAACCATCAGAGATCTCCCATCATTCTCCACTACCCAGAGAGTTAAACCATCAGAGATCTCCCATCATTCTCCACTACACAGAGAGTTAAAACCATCAGAGATCTCCCATCATTCTCCACTACCTAGAGAGTTAAAACCATCAGAGATGACAGAGGTCTCCCATCATTCTCCACTACCCAGAGAGTTAAACCATCAGAGGTCTCCCATCATTCTCCACTACCTAGAGAGTTAAAACCATCAGAGGTCTCCCATCATTCTCCACTACCCAGAGAGTTAAACCATCAGAGGTCTCCCATCATTCTCCACTACCTAGAGAGTTAAACCATCAGAGGTCTCCCATCATTCTCCACTACCCAGAGAGTTAAACCCATCAGAGGTCTCCCATCATTCTCCACTACCCAGAGAGTTAAAACCATCAGAGATCTCCCATCATTCTCCACTACCCAGAGAGTTAAACCCATCAGAGGTCTCCCATAATTCTCCACTACCCAGAGAGTTAAAACCATCAGAGGTCTCCCATCATTCTCCACTACACAGAGAGTTAAAACCATCAGAGATCTCCCATCATTCTCCACTACACAGAGAGTTAAAACCATCAGAGATCTCCCATCATTCTCCACTACCCAGAGAGTTAAAACCATCAGAGATCTCCCATCATTCTCCACTACCCAGAGAGTTAAAACCATTAGAGATCTCCCATCATTCTCCACTACCCAGAGAGTTAAAACCATCAGAGATGTCAGAGGTCTCCCATCATTCTCCACTACCCAGAGAGTTAAACCATCAGAGATCTCCCATCATTCTCCACTACCCAGAGAGTTAAAACCATTAGAGATCTCCCATCATTCTCCACTACCCAGAGAGTTAAACCATCAGAGATGTCAGAGATCTCCCATCATTCTCCACTACCCAGAGAGTTAAAACCATAAGAGGTCTCCCATCATTATCCACTACCCAGAGAGTTAAACCATCAGAGATGTCAGAGATCTCCCATCATTCTCCACTACCCAGAGAGGTAAAACCATCAGAGATCTCCCATCATTCTCCACTACCCAGAGAGTTAAAACCATCAGAGATCTCCCATCATTCTCCACTACCCAGAGAGTTAAAACCATCAGAGGTCTCCCATCATTCTCCACTACCCAGAGAGTTAAAACCATCAGAGATCTCCCATCATTCTCCACTACCCAGAGAGTTAAAACCATCAGAGGTCTCCCATCATTCTCCACTACCCAGAGAGTTAAACCATCAGAGGTATCCCATCATTCTCCACTACCCAGAGAGTTAAACCATCAGAGGTCTCCCATCATTCTCCACTACCCAGAGAGTTAAAACCATCAGAGATCTCCCATCATTCTCCACTACCCAGAGAGTTAAACCATCAGAGGTATCCCAACATTCTCCACTACCCAGAGAGTTAAACCATCAGAGATGTCAGAGGTCTCCCATAATTCTCCACTACCCACAGAGTTAAAACCATCAGAGATCTCCCATCATTCTCCACTACCCAGAGAGTTAAAACCATCAGAGATCTCCCATCATTCTCCACTACCCAGAGAGTTAAACCCATCAGAGGTCTCCCATCATTCTCCACTACCCAGAGAGTTAAAACCATCAGAGATCTCCCATCATTCTCCACTACCCAGAGAGTTAAAACCATCAGAGATCTCCCATCATTCTCCACTACCCAGAGAGTTAAAACCATCAGAGATCTCCCATCATTCTCCACTACCCAGAGCGTTAAAACCATCAGAGATCTCCCATCATTCTCCACTACCCAGAGAGTTAAAACCATCAGAGGTCTCCCATCATTCTCCACTACCCAGAGAGTTAAACCATCAGAGATGTCAGAGGTCTCCCATCATTCTCCACTACCCAGAGAGTTAAACCATCAGAGATGTCAGAGGTCTCCCATCATTCTCCACTATCCAGAGAGTTAAAACCATCAGAGATCTCCCATCATTCTCCACTACCCAGAGAGTTAAAACCATCAGAGATCTCCCATCATTCTCCACTACCCAGAGAGTTAAAACCATCAGAGGTCTCCCATCATTCTCCACTACACAGAGAGTTAAAACCATCAGAGGTCTCCCATCATTCTCCACTACCCAGAGAGTTAAACCATCAGAGGTCTCCCATCATTCTCCACTACCCAGAGAGTTAAACCATCAGAGATGTCAGAGGTCTCCCATCATTCTCCACTACCCAGAGAGTTAAAACCATCAGAGGTCTCCCATCATTCTCCACTACCCAGAGAGTTAAAACCATCAGAGGTCTCCCATCATTATCCACTACCCAGAGAGTTAAACCATCAGAGATGTCAGAGATCTCCCATCATTCTCCACTACCCAGAGAGTTAAACCATCAGAGATCTCCCATCATTCTCCACTACCCAGAGAGTTAAAACCATCAGAGATCTCCCATCATTCTCCACTACCCAGAGAGTTAAAACGATCAGAGATCTCCCATCATTCTCCACTACCCAGAGAGTTAAACCATCAGAGGTCTCCCATCATTCTCCACTACCCAGAGAGTTAAACCATCAGAGATGTCAGAGGTCTCCCATCATTCTCCACTACCCAGAGAGTTAAAACCATCAGAGATCTCCCATCATTCTCCACTACCCAGAGCGTTAAAACCATCAGAGATCTCCCATCATTCTCCACTACCCAGAGAGTTAAACCATCAGAGATCTCCCATCATTATACACTACCCAGAGAGTTAAAACCATCAGAGATCTCCCATCATTCTCCACTACCCAGAGAGTTAAAACCATCAGAGATCTCCCATCATTCTCCACTACCCAGAGAGTTAAAACCATCAGAGGTCTCCCATCATTCTACACTACCCAGAGAGTTAAAACCATCAGAGATCTCCCATCATTCTCCACTACCCAGAGAGTTAAACCATCAGAGGTATCCCAACATTCTCCACTACCCAGAGAGTTAAACCATCAGAGATGTCAGAGGTCTCCCATAATTCTCCACTACCCACAGAGTTAAAACCATCAGAGGTCTCCCATCATTCTCCACTACCCAGAGAGTTAAAACCATCAGAGATCTCCCATCATTCTCCACTACCCAGAGAGTTAAAACCATCAGAGATCTCCCATCATTCTCCACTACCCAGAGAGTTAAAACCATCAGAGATCTCCCATCATTCTCCACTACCCAGAGGGTTAAAACCATCAGAGATCTCCCATCATTCTCCACTACCCAGAGGGTTAAAACCATCAGAGATGTCAGAAGTCTCTCTGCTGTCTTGACTGGAACTAATAGGGATCCATAATAAACCCCAGGAAGAGTAGCTGCTGCCTTGACAGGAACTAATGGGGATCCATAATAAACCCCAGGAAAAGTAGCTGCTGCCTTGACAGGAACTAATGGGGATCCATAATAAACCCCAGGAAGAGTAGCTGCTGCCTTTGCAGGAACTAATGGAGATCCCTAATAAACCCCAGGAAGAGTAGCTGCTGCCTTGGCAACAGGAACTAATGGGGATCCATAATAAACCCCAGGAAGAGTAGCTGCTGCCTTGGCAGGAACTAATGTGGATCCATAATAAACCCCAGGATGAGTACCTGCTGCCTTGGCAACAGGAACTAATGGAGATCCATAATAAACCCCAGGAAGAGTAGCTGCTGCCTTGGCAGGAACTAATGGGGATCCATAATAAACCCCAGGAAGAGTAGCTGCTGCCTTGGCAGGAACTAATGGGGATCCATAATAAACCCCAGGAAGAGTAGCTGCTGCCTTGGCAGGAACTAATGGGGATCCACAATAAACCCCAGGAAGAGTAGCTGCTGCCTTGGCAACAGGAACTAATGGGGATCCATAATAAACCCCAGGAAGAGTAGCTGCTGCCTTGACAGGAACTAATGGGGATCCATAATAAACCCCAGGAAGAGTAGCTGCTGCCTTGGCAGGAACTAATGGGGATCCATAATAAACCCCAGGAAGAGTAGCTGCTGCCTTGGCAGGAACTAATGGGGATCCATAATAAACCCCAGGAAGAGTAGCTGCTGCCTTGGCAGGAACTAATGGGGATCCATAATAAACCCCAGGAAGAGTAGCTGCTGCCTAGACAGGAACTAATGGGGATCCATAATAAACCCAAGGAAGAGTAGCTGCTGCCTTGGCAACAGGAACTAATGGGGATCCATAATAAACCCCAGGAAGAGTAGCTGCTGCCTTGACTGGAACTAATAGGGATCCATAATAAACCCCAGGAAGAGTAGCTGCTGCCTTGACAGGAACTAATGGGGATCCATAATAAACCCCAGGAAAAGTAGCTGCTGCCTTGACAGGAACTAATGGGGATCCATAATAAACCCCAGGAAGAGTAGCTGCTGCCTTGGCAGGAACTAATGGAGATCCCTAATAAACCCCAGGAAGAGTAGCTGCTGCCTTGGCAACAGGAACTAATGGGGATCCATAATAAACCCAAGGAATAGTAGCTGCTGCCTTGGCAGGAACTAATGTGGATCCATAATAAACCCCAGGATGAGTAGCTGCTGCCTTGGCAACAGGAACTAATGGAGATCCATAATAAACCCCAGGAAGAGTAGCTGCTGCCTTGGCAGGAACTAATGGGGATCCATAATAAACCCCAGGAAGAGTAGCTGCTGCCTTGGCAGGAACTAATGTGGATCCATAATAAACCCCAGGATGAGTAGCTGCTGCCTTGGCAACAGGAACTAATGGAGATCCATAATAAACCCCAGGAAGAGTAGCTGCTGCCTTGGCAGGAACTAATGGGGATCCATAATAAACCCCAGGAAGAGTAGCTGCTGCCTTGGCAGGAACTAATGTGGATCCATAATAAACCCCAGGATGAGTAGCTGCTGCCTTGGCAACAGGAACTAATGGAGATCCATAATAAACCCCAGGAAGAGTAGCTGCTGCCTTGGCAGGAACTAATGGGGATCCATAATAAACCCCAGGAAGAGTAGCTGCTGCCTTGGCAGGAACTAATGGGGATCCATAATAAACCCCAGGAAGAGTAGCTGCTGCCTTGGCAGGAACTAATGGGGATCCACAATAAACCCCAGGAAGAGTAGCTGCTGCCTTGGCAACAGGAACTAATGGGGATCCATAATAAACCCCAGGAAGAGTAGCTGCTGCCTTGACAGGAACTAATGGGGATCCATAATAAACCCCAGGAAGAGTAGCTGCTGCCTTGGCAGGAACTAATGGGGATCCATAATAAACCCAAGGAAGAGTAGCTGCTGCCTTGGCAACAGGAACTAATGGGGATCCATAATAAACCCCAGGAAGAGTAGCTGCTGCCTTGACTGGAACTAATAGGGATCCATAATAAACCCCAGGAAGAGTAGCTGCTGCCTTGACAGGAACTAATGGGGATCCATAATAAACCCCAGGAAAAGTAGCTGCTGCCTTGACAGGAACTAATGGGGATCCATAATAAACCCCAGGAAGAGTAGCTGTTGCCTTGGCAGGAACTAATGGAGATCCCTAATAAACCCCAGGAAGAGTAGCTGCTGCCTTGGCAACAGGAACTAATGGGGATCCATAATAAACCCAAGGAATAGTAGCTGCTGCCTTGGCAGGAACTAATGTGGATCCATAATAAACCCCAGGATGAGTAGCTGCTGCCTTGGCAACAGGAACTAATGGAGATCCATAATAAACCCCAGGAAGAGTAGCTGCTGCCTTGGCAGGAACTAATGGGGATCCATAATAAACCCCAGGAAGAGTAGCTGCTGCCTTGGCAGGAACTAATGGGGATCCATAATAAACCCCAGGAAGAGTAGCTGCTGCCTTGGCAGGAACTAATGGGGATCCACAATAAACCCCAGGAAGAGTAGCTGCTGCCTTGGCAACAGGAACTAATGGGGATCCATAATAAACCCCAGGAAGAGTAGCTGCTGCCTTGACAGGAACTAATGGGGATCCATAATAAACCCCAGGAAGAGTAGCTGCTGCCTTGGCAGGAACTAATGGGGATCCATAATAAACCCCAGGAAGAGTAGCTGCTGCCTTGGCAGGAACTAATGGGGATCCATAATAAACCCCAGGAAGAGTAGCTGCTGCCTTGGCAGGAACTAATGGGGATCCATAATAAACCCCAGGAAGAGTAGCTGCTGCCTAGACAGGAACTAATGGGGATCCATAATAAACCCAAGGAAGAGTAGCTGCTGCCTTGGCAACAGGAACTAATGGGGATCCATAATAAACCCCAGGAAGAGTAGCTGCTGCCTTGACAGGAACTAATGGGGATCCATAATAAACCCCAGGAAGAGTAGCTGCTGCCTTGACAGGAACTAATGGGGATCCATAATAAACCCCCAGGAAGAGTAGCTGCTGCCTTGGCAACAGGGACTAATGGGGATCCATAATAAACCCCAGGAAGAGTAGCTGCTGCCTTGGCAGGAACTAATGGAGATCCCTAATAAACCCCAGGAAGAGTAGCTGCTGCCTTGGCAACAGGAACTAATGGGGATCCATAATAAACCCCAGGAAGAGTAGCTGCTGCCTTGGCAGGAACTAATGTGGATCCATAATAAACCCCAGGATGAGTAGCTGCTGCCTTGGCAACAGGAACTAATGGGGATCCATAATAAACCCCAGGAAGAGTAGCTGCTGCCTTGGCAGGAACTAATGTGGATCCATAATAAACCCCAGGATGAGTAGCTGCTGCCTTGGCAACAGGAACTAATGGAGATCCATAATAAACCCCAGGAAGAGTAGCTGCTGCCTTGGCAGGAACTAATGGGGATCCATAATAAACCCCAGGAAGAGTAGCTGCTGCCTTGGCAGGAACTAATGGGGATCCATAATAAACCCCAGGAAGAGTAGCTGCTGCCTTGGCAGGAACTAATGGGGATCCATAATAAACCCCAGGAAGAGTAGCTGCTGCCTTGACAGGAACTAATGTGGATCCATAATAAACCCCAGGAAGAGTAGCTGCTGCCTTGGCAGGAACTAATGGAGATCCCTAATGAACCCCAGGAAGAGTAGCTGCTGCCTTGGCAACAGGAACTAATGGGGATCCATAATAAACCCCAGGAAGAGTAGCTGCTGCCTTGGCAGGAACTAATGGGGATCCATAATAAACCCCAGGATGAGTAGCTGCTGCCTTGGCAGGAACTAATGGGGATCCATAATAAACCCCAGGAAGAGTAGCTGCTGCCTTGGCAGGAACTAATGGGGATCCATAATAAACCCCAGGAAGAGTAGCTGCTGCCTTGACAGGAACTAATGTGGATCCATAATAAACCCCAGGATGAGTAGCTGCTGCCTTGGCAACAGGAACTAATGGAGATCCATAATAAACCCCAGGAAGAGTAGCTGCTGCCTTGGCAGGAACTAATGGGGATCCATAATAAACCCCAGGAAGAGTAGCTGCTGCCTTGGCAGGAACTAATGGGGATCCATAATAAACCCCAGGAAGAGTAGCTGCTGCCTTGGCAGGAACTAATGGGGATCCACAATAAACCCCAGGAAGAGTAGCTGCTGCCTTGGCAACAGGAACTAATGGGGATCCATAATAAACCCCAGGAAGAGTAGCTGCTGCCTTGACAGGAACTAATGGGGATCCATAATAAACCCCAGGAAGAGTAGCTGCTGCCTTGGCAGGAACTAATGGGGATCCATAATAAACCCCAGGAAGAGTAGCTGCTGCCTTGGCAGGAACTAATGGGGATCCATAATAAACCCCAGGAAGAGTAGCTGCTGCCTTGGCAGGAACTAATGGGGATCCATAATAAACCCCAGGAAGAGTAGCTGCTGCCTAGACAGGAACTAATGGGGATCCATAATAAACCCAAGGAAGAGTAGCTGCTGCCTTGGCAACAGGAACTAATGGGGATCCATAATAAACCCCAGGAAGAGTAGCTGCTGCCTTGACAGGAACTAATGGGGATCCATAATAAACCCCAGGAAGAGTAGCTGCTGCCTTGACAGGAACTAATGGGGATCCATAATAAACCCCCAGGAAGAGTAGCTGCTGCCTTGGCAACAGGGACTAATGGGGATCCATAATAAACCCCAGGAAGAGTAGCTGCTGCCTTGGCAGGAACTAATGGAGATCCCTAATAAACCCCAGGAAGAGTAGCTGCTGCCTTGGCAACAGGAACTAATGGGGATCCATAATAAACCCCAGGAAGAGTAGCTGCTGCCTTGGCAGGAACTAATGTGGATCCATAATAAACCCCAGGATGAGTAGCTGCTGCCTTGGCAACAGGAACTAATGGGGATCCATAATAAACCCCAGGAAGAGTAGCTGCTGCCTTGGCAGGAACTAATGTGGATCCATAATAAACCCCAGGATGAGTAGCTGCTGCCTTGGCAACAGGAACTAATGGAGATCCATAATAAACCCCAGGAAGAGTAGCTGCTGCCTTGGCAGGAACTAATGGGGATCCATAATAAACCCCAGGAAGAGTAGCTGCTGCCTTGGCAGGAACTAATGGGGATCCATAATAAACCCCAGGAAGAGTAGCTGCTGCCTTGGCAGGAACTAATGGGGATCCATAATAAACCCCAGGAAGAGTAGCTGCTGCCTTGACAGGAACTAATGTGGATCCATAATAAACCCCAGGAAGAGTAGCTGCTGCCTTGGCAGGAACTAATGGAGATCCCTAATGAACCCCAGGAAGAGTAGCTGCTGCCTTGGCAACAGGAACTAATGG
The DNA here is from genome assembly GCF_013265735.2 of Oncorhynchus mykiss. NCBI lineage: Eukaryota > Metazoa > Chordata > Actinopteri > Salmoniformes > Salmonidae > Oncorhynchus > Oncorhynchus mykiss. Next base: position 3,908,794 of record NC_048590.1, on the reverse strand, counting down.
GGATCCATAATAAACCCCAGGAAGAGTAGCTGCTGCCTTGGCAGGAACTAATGGGGATCCATAATAAACCCCAGGATGAGTAGCTGCTGCCTTGGCAGGAACTAATGGGGATCCATAATAAACCCCAGGAAGAGTAGCTGCTGCCTTGGCAGGAACTAATGGGGATCCATAATAAACCCCAGGAAGAGTAGCTGCTGCCTTGGCAGGAACTAATGGGGATCCATAATAAACCCCAGGAAGAGTAGCTGCTGCCTAGACAGGAACTAATGGGGATCCATAATAAACCCCAGGAAGAGTAGCTGCTGCCTTGGCAACAGGAACTAATGGGGATCCATAATAAACCCCAGGAAGAGTAGCTGCTGCCTTGACAGGAACTAATGGGGATCCATAATAAACCCCAGGAAGAGTAGCTGCTGCCTAGACAGGAACTAATGGGGATCCATAATAAACCCCAGGAAGAGTAGCTGCTGCCTTGGCAACAGGAACTAATGGGGATCCATAATAAACCCCAGGAAGAGTAGCTGCTGCCTTGACAGGAACTAATGGGGATCCATAATAAACCCCAGGAAGAGTAGCTGCTGCCTTGACAGGAACTAATGGGGATCCATAATAAACCCCCAGGAAGAGTAGCTGCTGCCTTGGCAGGAACTAATGGGGATCCATAATAAACCCCAGGAAGAGTAGCTGCTGCCTTGGCAGGAACTAATGGGGATCCATAATAAACCCCAGGAAGAGTAGCTGCTGCCTTGGCAACAGGAACTAATGGGGATCCATAATAAACCCCAGGAAGAGTAGCTGCTGCCTTGGCAGGAACTAATGGGGATCCATAATAAACCCCCAGGAAGAGTAGCTGCTGCCTTGGCAACAGGGACTAATGGGGATCCATAATAAACCCCAGGAAGAGTAGCTGCTGCCTTGGCAGGAACTAATGGAGATCCCTAATAAACCCCAGGAAGAGTAGCTGCTGCCTTGGCAACAGGAACTAATGGGGATCCATAATAAACCCCAGGAAGAGTAGCTGCTGCCTTGGCAGGAACTAATGTGGATCCATAATAAACCCCAGGATGAGTAGCTGCTGCCTTGGCAACAGGAACTAATGGGGATCCATAATAAACCCCAGGAAGAGTAGCTGCTGCCTTGGCAGGAACTAATGTGGATCCATAATAAACCCCAGGATGAGTAGCTGCTGCCTTGGCAACAGGAACTAATGGAGATCCATAATAAACCCCAGGAAGAGTAGCTGCTGCCTTGGCAGGAACTAATGGGGATCCATAATAAACCCCAGGAAGAGTAGCTGCTGCCTTGGCAGGAACTAATGGGGATCCATAATAAACCCCAGGAAGAGTAGCTGCTGCCTTGGCAGGAACTAATGGGGATCCATAATAAACCCCAGGAAGAGTAGCTGCTGCCTTGGCAACAGGAACTAATGGAGATCCCTAATGAACCCCAGGAAGAGTAGCTGCTGCCTTGGCAACAGGAACTAATGGGGATCCATAATAAACCCCAGGAAGAGTAGCTGCTGCCTTGGCAGGAACTAATGGGGATCCATAATAAACCCCAGGAAGAGTAGCTGCTGCCTTGGCAGGAACTAATGGGGATCCATAATAAACCCCAGGAAGAGTAGCTGCTGCCTTGGCAGGAACTAATGGGGATCCATAATAAACCCCAAGAAGAGTAGCTGCTGCCTAGACAGGAACTAATGGGGATCCATAATAAACCCCAGGAAGAGTAGCTGCTGCCTTGGCAACAGGAACTAATGGGGATCCATAATAAACCCCAGGAAGAGTAGCTGCTGCCTTGACAGGAACTAATGGGGATCCATAATAAACCCCAGGAAGAGTAGCTGCTGCCTAGACAGGAACTAATGGGGATCCATAATAAACCCCAGGAAGAGTAGCTGCTGCCTTGGCAACAGGAACTAATGGGGATCCATAATAAACCCCAGGAAGAGTAGCTGCTGCCTTGACAGGAACTAATGGGGATCCATAATAAACCCCAGGAAGAGTAGCTGCTGCCTTGACAGGAACTAATGGGGATCCATAATACACCCCCAGGAAGAGTAGCTGCTGCCTTGGCAGGAACTAATGGGGATCCATAATAAACCCCAGGAAGAGTAGCTGCTGCCTTGGCAGGAACTAATGGGGATCCATAATAAACCCCAGGAAGAGTAGCTGCTGCCTTGGCAACAGGAACTAATGGGGATCCATAATAAACCCCAGGAAGAGTAGCTGCTGCCTTGGCAGGAACTAATGGGGATCCATAATACACCCCCAGGAAGAGTAGCTGCTGCCTTGGCAGGAACTAATGGGGATCCATAATAAACCCCAGGAAGAGTAGCTGCTGCCTTGGCAGGAACTAATGGGGATCCATAATAAACCCCAGGAAGAGTAGCTGCTGCCTTGGCAACAGGAACTAATGGGGATCCATAATAAACCCCAGGAAGAGTAGCTGCTGCCTTGGCAGGAACTAATGTGGATCCATAATAAACCCCAGGATGAGTAGCTGCTGCCTTGGCAGGAACTAATGGGGATCCATAATAAACCCCAGGAAGAGTAGCTGCTGCCTTGGCAACAGGAACTAATGGGGATCCATAATAAACCCCAGGAAGAGTAGCTGCTGCCTTGGCAGGAACTAATGTGGATCCATAATAAACCCCAGGAATAGTAGCTGTTGCCTAGACAGGAACTAATGTGGATCCATAATAAACCCCAGGAAGAGTAGCTGCTGCCTAGACAGGAACTACTGGGGATCCATAATAAACCCCAGGAAGAGTAGCTGCTGCCTTGGCAACAGGAACTAATGGGGATCCATAATAAACCCCAGGAAGAGTAGCTGCTGCCTTGGCAGGAACTAATGGGGATCTATATTAAACCCCAGGAAGAGTGGCTGCTGCCTATACAGGAACTAATGGGGATCCATAATAAACCCCAGGAAGAGTAGCTGCTGCCTTGGCAAGAGGAACTAATGGGGATCCATAATAAACCCCAGGAAGAGTAGCTGCTGCCTTGGCAGGAACTAATGTGGATCCATAATAAACCCCAGGATGAGTAGCTGCTGCCTTGGCAACAGGAACTAATGGAGATCCATAATAAACCCCAGGAAGAGTAGCTGCTGCCTTGGCAGGAACTAATGGGGATCCATAATAAACCCCAGGAAGAGTAGCTGCTGCCTTGGCAGGAACTAATGGGGATCCATAATAAACCCCAGGAAGAGTAGCTGCTGCCTTGGCAACAGGAACTAATGGGGATCCATAATAAACCCCAGGAAGAGTAGCTGCTGCCTTGGCAGGAACTAATGGGGATCCATAATAAACCCCCAGGAAGAGTAGCTGCTGCCTTGGCAACAGGGACTAATGGGGATCCATAATAAACCCCAGGAAGAGTAGCTGCTGCCTTGGCAGGAACTAATGGAGATCCCTAATAAACCCCAGGAAGAGTAGCTGCTGCCTTGGCAACAGGAACTAATGGGGATCCATAATAAACCCCAGGAAGAGTAGCTGCTGCCTTGGCAGGAACTAATGTGGATCCATAATAAACCCCAGGATGAGTAGCTGCTGCCTTGGCAACAGGAACTAATGGGGATCCATAATAAACCCCAGGAAGAGTAGCTGCTGCCTTGGCAGGAACTAATGTGGATCCATAATAAACCCCAGGATGAGTAGCTGCTGCCTTGGCAACAGGAACTAATGGAGATCCATAATAAACCCCAGGAAGAGTAGCTGCTGCCTTGGCAGGAACTAATGGGGATCCATAATAAACCCCAGGAAGAGTAGCTGCTGCCTTGGCAGGAACTAATGGGGATCCATAATAAACCCCAGGAAGAGTAGCTGCTGCCTTGGAAGGAACTAATGGGGATCCATAATAAACCCCAGGAAGAGTAGCTGCTGCCTTGACAGGAACTAATGTGGATCCATAATAAACCCCAGGAAGAGTAGCTGCTGCCTTGGCAACAGGAACTAATGGAGATCCCTAATGAACCCCAGGAAGAGTAGCTGCTGCCTTGGCAACAGGAACTAATGGGGATCCATAATAAACCCCAGGAAGAGTAGCTGCTGCCTTGGCAGGAACTAATGGGGATCCATAATAAACCCCAGGATGAGTAGCTGCTGCCTTGGCAGGAACTAATGGGGATCCATAATAAACCCCAGGAAGAGTAGCTGCTGCCTTGGCAGGAACTAATGGGGATCCATAATAAACCCCAGGAAGAGTAGCTGCTGCCTTGGCAGGAACTAATGGGGATCCATAATAAACCCCAGGAAGAGTAGCTGCTGCCTAGACAGGAACTAATGGGGATCCATAATAAACCCCAGGAAGAGTAGCTGCTGCCTTGGCAACAGGAACTAATGGGGATCCATAATAAACCCCAGGAAGAGTAGCTGCTGCCTTGACAGGAACTAATGGGGATCCATAATAAACCCCAGGAAGAGTAGCTGCTGCCTAGACAGGAACTAATGGGGATCCATAATAAACCCCAGGAAGAGTAGCTGCTGCCTTGGCAACAGGAACTAATGGGGATCCATAATAAACCCCAGGAAGAGTAGCTGCTGCCTTGACAGGAACTAATGGGGATCCATAATAAACCCCAGGAAGAGTAGCTGCTGCCTTGACAGGAACTAATGGGGATCCATAATACACCCCCAGGAAGAGTAGCTGCTGCCTTGGCAGGAACTAATGGGGATCCATAATAAACCCCAGGAAGAGTAGCTGCTGCCTTGGCAGGAACTAATGGGGATCCATAATAAACCCCAGGAAGAGTAGCTGCTGCCTTGGCAACAGGAACTAATGGGGATCCATAATAAACCCCAGGAAGAGTAGCTGCTGCCTTGGCAGGAACTAATGGGGATCCATAATACACCCCCAGGAAGAGTAGCTGCTGCCTTGGCAGGAACTAATGGGGATCCATAATAAACCCCAGGAAGAGTAGCTGCTGCCTTGGCAGGAACTAATGGGGATCCATAATAAACCCCAGGAAGAGTAGCTGCTGCCTTGGCAACAGGAACTAATGGGGATCCATAATAAACCCCAGGAAGAGTAGCTGCTGCCTTGGCAGGAACTAATGTGGATCCATAATAAACCCCAGGATGAGTAGCTGCTGCCTTGGCAGGAACTAATGGGGATCCATAATAAACCCCAGGAAGAGTAGCTGCTGCCTTGGCAACAGGAACTAATGGGGATCCATAATAAACCCCAGGAAGAGTAGCTGCTGCCTTGGCAGGAACTAATGTGGATCCATAATAAACCCCAGGAATAGTAGCTGTTGCCTAGACAGGAACTAATGTGGATCCATAATAAACCCCAGGAAGAGTAGCTGCTGCCTAGACAGGAACTACTGGGGATCCATAATAAACCCCAGGAAGAGTAGCTGCTGCCTTGGCAACAGGAACTAATGGGGATCCATAATAAACCCCAGGAAGAGTAGCTGCTGCCTTGGCAGGAACTAATGGAGATCCATAATAAACCCCAGGAAGAGTAGCTGCTGCCTTGGCAGGAACTAATGGGGATCCATAATAAACCCCAGGAAGAGTAGCTGCTGCCTTGGCAAGAGGAACTAATGGGGATCCATAATAAACCCCAGGAAGAGTAGCTGCTGCCTTGGCAGGAACTAATGTGGATCCATAATAAACCCCAGGATGAGTAGCTGCTGCCTTGGCAACAGGAACTAATGGAGATCCATAATAAACCCCAGGAAGAGTAGCTGCTGCCTTGGCAGGAACTAATGGGGATCCATAACAAACCCCAGGAAGAGTAGCTGCTGCCTTGGCAGGAACTAATGTGGATCCATAATAAACCCCAGGAAGAGTAGCTGTTGCCTAGACAGGAACTAATGTGGATCCATAATAAACCCCAGGAAAAGTAGCTGTTGCCTAGACAGGAACTAATGGGGATCCATAATAAACCCCAGGAAGACCAGTGTTCCTACCTGGGTGCTGGCTGGGTGCAGTCGACACAGGAGGACCAGTGTTCATACCTGGGTGCTGGCTGGGTATAGCTGACACAGGAGGAGCAGGCTGGGTTGTGTTGACATTCAACTGGTTAGATATCTGAGGCCCAGTCCCAGCCCTGCTCCGAACACCTTCCTCCTTCTCCTCCTCCTCCTCACTCTCTCCTTCAGAAGAAGAGGAAGACTTCTCGTCTGATGAACTGGCGAAGATGGCCTTGAACAGATCCATAGACGGCCTGCTCTCCTCCTCCTCCTCCTCCTCCTCGTCTTTCTGCTCCGTGTCTGGCTGCTCAGATAGTCAGAAACATCATAGATTAACAACATGTGATTTACAAAACGTCTGTCAACCCTCGACGGATTACAGTCGACCGTCAACCCTCCACGGATTACAGTCGACCGTCAACCCTCCACGGATTACAGTCGACCGTCAACCCTCGACGGATTACAGTCGACCGTCAACCCTCGACGGATTACAGTCGACCGTCAACCCTCGACGGATTACAGTCGACCGTCAACCCTCCACGGATTACAGTAGACCGTCAACCCTCCACGGATTACAGTAGACCGTCAACCCTCCACGGATTACAGTAGACCGTCAACCCTCCACGGATTACAGTAGACCGTCAACCCTCCACGGATTACAGTAGACCGTCAAACCTCTTAGGATTACAGTAGACCGTCAAACCTCGTAGGATTACAGTAGACTGTCAAACCAGTAGGATCAGTGGTGTATGTAGTGTAGTAGGATGGTACCAGAACCTCTACAGTAGGATCAGTGGTGTATGTAGTAGGATGGTACCAGAACCTCCTACAGTAGGATCAGTGATGTATGTAGTAGGATGGTACCAGAACCTCTACAGTAGGATCAGTGGTGTATGTAGTGTAGTAGGATGGTACCAGAACCTCTACAGTAGGATCAGTGATGTATGTAGTAGGATGTACCAGAACCTCCTACAGTAGGATCAGTGATGTATGTAGTAAGATGGTACCAGAACCTCTACAGTAGGATCAGTGGTGTATGTAGTAGGATGGTACCAGAACCTCTACAGTAGGATCAGTGGTGTATGTAGTGTAGCAGGATGGTACCAGAACCTCTACAGTAGGATCAGTGGTGTATGTAGTAGGATGGTACCAGAACCTCTACAGTAGGATCAATGGTGTATGTAGTGTAGCAGGATGGTACCAGTACCTCTACAGTAGGATCAGTGGTGTATGTAGTAGGATGGTACCAGAACCTCCTACAGTAGGATCAGTGGTGTATGTAGTGTAGTAGGATGGTACCAGAACCTCTACAGTAGGATCAGTGGTGTATGTAGTAGGATGGTACCAGAACCTCTACAGTAGGATCAGTGATGTATGTAGCAGGATGGTACCAGTACCTCTACAGTAGGATCAGTGGTGTATGTAGTGTAGTAGGATGGTACCAGAACCTCTACAGTAGGATCAGTGGTGTATGTAGTAGGATGGTATCAGAACCTCTACAGTAGGATCAGTGGTGTATGTAGTGTAGTAGGATGGTACCAGTACCTCTACAGTAGGATCAGTGGTGTATGTAGCAGGATGGTACCAGTACCTCTACAGTAGGATCAGTGGTGTATGTAGTAGGATGGTACCAGTACCTCTACAGTAGGATCAGTGGTGTATGTAGTGTAGTAGGATGGTACCAGAACCTCTACAGTAGGATCAGTGGTGTATGTAGTAGGATGGTACCAGAACATCTACAGTAGGATCAGTGATGTATGTAGCAGGATGGTACCAGTACCTCTACAGTAGGATCAGTGGTATATGTAGTGTAGTAGGATGGTACCAGAACCTCTACAGTAGGATCAGTGGTGTATGTAGCAGGATGGTACCAGAACCTCTACAGTAGGATCAGTGGTGTATGTAGTAGGATGTACCAGAACCTCTACAGTAGGATCAGTGGTATATGTAGTGTAGCAGGATGGTACCAGAACCTCTACAGTAGGATCAGTGGTGTATGTAGTAGGATGTACCAGAACCTCTACAGTAGGATCAGTGATGTATGTAGCAGGATGGTACCAGTACCTCTACAGTAGGATCAGTGGTGTATGTAGTAGGATGGTACCAGAACCTCTACAGTAGGATCAGTGGTGTATGTGGTGTAGTAGGATGGTACCAGAACCTCCTACAGTAGGACCAGTGGTGTATGTAGTAGGATGGTACCAGAACCTCTACAGTAGGATCAGTGGTGTATGTGGTGTAGTAGGATGGTACCAGAACCTCTACAGTAGGATCAGTGGTGTATGTAGTAGGATGGTACCAGTACCTCTACAGTAGGATCAGTGATGTAGTGTAGTAGGATGGTACCAGTACCTCTACAGTAGGATCAGTGGTGTATGTGGTGTAGTAGGATGGTACCAGAACCTCTACAGTAGGATCAGTGATGTAGTGTAGTAGGATGGTACCAGTACCTCTACAGTAGGATCAGTGGTGTATGTAGCAGGATGGTTGGTACCAGTACCTCTACAGTAGGATCAGTGGTGTATGTAGCAGGATGGTACCAGAACCTCTACAGTAGGATCAGTGGTGTATGTAGTGTAGTAGGATGGTACCAGAACCTCTACAGTAGGATCAGTGGTGTATGTAGTAGGATGGTACCAGAACCTCCTACAGTAGGATCAGTGGTGTATGTAGTGTAGTAGGATGGTACCAGAACCTCTACAGTAGGATCAGTGGTGTATGTAGCAGGATGGTACCAGAACATCTACAGTAGGATCAGTGGTGTATGTAGTAGGATGGTACCAGAACCTCTACAGTAGGATCAGTGGTGTATGTAGTAGGATGTACCAGAACCTCTACAGTAGGATCAGTGGTGTATGTAGTAGGATGGTACCAGAACCTCTACAGTAGGATCAGTGGTGTATGTAGTGTAGTAGGATGGTACCAGTACCTCTACAGTAGGATCAGTGGTGTATGTAGCAGGATGGTACCAGAACCTCTACAGTAGGATCAGTGGTGTATGTAGCAGGATGGTACCAGAACCTCTACAGTAGGATCAGTGATGTATGTAGTAGGATGTACCAGAACCTCTACAGTAAGATCAGTGGTGTATGTAGTAGGATGGTACCAGTACCTCTACAGTAGGATCAGTGGTGTATGTAGCAGGATGGTACCAGAACCTCTACAGTAGGATCAGTGGTGTATGTAGCAGGATGGTACCAGTACCTCTACAGTAGGATCAGTGGTATATGTAGTGTAGTAGGATGTACCAGAACCTCTACAGTAGGATCAGTGGTGTATGTAGTAGGATGGTACCAGAACCTCTACAGTAGGATCAGTGGTGTATGTAGTAGGATGGTACCAGTACCTCTACAGTAGGATCAGTGATGTATGTAGTAATGTGGTACCAGTACCTCTACAGTAGGATCCGTTGTAGGGCCATCAGTAGTAGAGGCTTCTGGTCCTGACCCAGAGGCTTCAATACGAGCCACACTGAGGAACTCACTGACCGGATCCTTCTCCTTCCTCTCCTTGTCCCCAGCCTGGCCAGACACATCCCACCTGGACCTCTTCCCTGGCTCAGAGGGCTTTACACCTACACAGAGAGGGATGGAGACGCAGGGCCAGGTTTACACACAGAACAAGAGACGTAGGGGCCAGGTTTAAATAGAGAGAGAGAGAGAGAGACATAGGGGTCAGGTTTACACAGAGAGAGAGAGACATAGGGGTCAGGTTTACACAGAGAAAGAGAGAGAGATATGTAGGGCCAGGTTTACACAGAGAGACGTAGGGCCAGGTTTAGACAGAGAGAGACGTAGGGGCCAGGTTTACACAGAGAGAGAGAGACGTAGGGCCAGGTTTAGACAGAGAGAGACGTAGGGGCTTGGTTTACACAGAGAGAGATGGCGACGTAGGGGCCAGGTTTACACAGAGAGAGACGTAGGGGCCAGGTTTACACAGGGAGACGTAGGGGCCAGGTTTACACAGAGAGACGTAGGGGCCTGGTTTACACAGAGAGAGACGTAGGGGCCAGGTTAAGATGAAATGAACTGGGTTGATAGAGACTGATATCCTCATAACACTGTAGATTAAATGAACTGGGTTGGTAGAGACTCTGATATTCTCATAACACTGTAGATTAAATGAACTGGGTTGGTAGAGACTCTGATATTCTCTCCATAACACTGTAGATTAAATGAACTGGGTTGGTAGAGACTCTGATATTCTCCCCATAACACTGTAGATTAAATGAACTGGGTTGGTAGAGACTCTGATATTCTCCCCATAACACTGTAGATTAAATGAACTGGGTTGGTAGAGACTCTGATATTCTCATAACACTGTAGATTAAATGAACTGGGTTGGTAGAGACTCTGATATCCTCATAACACTGTATATTAAATGAACTGGGTTGGTAGAGACTCTGATATTCTCATAACACTGTAGATTAAATGAACTGGGTTGGTAGAGGCTCTGATATTCTCCCCATAACACTGTAGATTAAGTGTCTGGATAAAGTGGAACTGATTGTTTGTTACCTTGTGGAGCGGGGGAAGCACTAGCTGTTGGACTCTCTGATACAGTCAGGAAGTTAAACACAGAGAACTTGTCTCTCTTCACTTTGGGCATTCCCACAAACCCTGACCTGGAAAGAAAACAACAGTTAGATCTGACAACCCCAGACCTGGATAGACAACAACAACAGTTATATCTGACAAACCCTGACCTGGATAGACAACAACAACAGTTATATCTGACAAACCCTGACCTGGAAAGAAAACAACAGTTAGATCTGACAACCCCAGACCTGGATAGACAACAACAACAATAGTTAGATCTGACAAACCCTGACCTGGAAAGAAAACAACAGTTAGATCTGACAAACCCTGACCTGGAAAGAAAACAACAACAGTTAGACCTGACAACCCCAGACCTGGATAGACAACAACAACAATAGTTAGATCTGACAAACCCTGACCTGGAAAGAAAACAACAGTTAGATCTGACAACCCCAGACCTGGATAGACAACAACAACAATTAGATCTGACAACCCCAGACCTGGATAGACAACAACAACAGTTATATCTGACAACCCCAGACCTGGAAAGAAAACAACAGTTAGATCTGACAACCCCAGACCTGGATAGACAACAACAACAACAACAATAGTTAGATCTGACAAACCCTGACCTGGAAAGAAAACAACAGTTAGATCTGACAACCCCAGACCTGGATAGACAACAACAACAGTTATAACTGACAAACCCTGACATGGAAAGAAAACAACAGTTAGATCTGACAACCCCAGACCTGGATAGACAACAACAACAGTTATATCTGACAAACCCTGACCTGGAAAGAAAACAACAGTTAGATCTGACAAACCCTGACCTGGAAAGAAAACAACAGTTAGATCTGACAACCCCAGACCTGGATAGACAACAACAATAATAGTTAGATCTGACAAACCCTGACCTGGAAAGAAAACAACAGTTAGATCTGACAAACCCTGACCTGGAAAGAAAACAACAGTTAGATCTGACAACCCCAGACCTGGATAGACAACAACAACAGTTAGATCTGACAAACCCAGACCTGGATAGACAACAACAGTTAGATCTGACAACCCCAGACCAGGACAGACAACAACAGTTAGATCTGACAACCCCAGACCTGGATAGACAACAACAACAGTTAGATCTGACAACCCCAGACCTGGATAGACAACAACAGTTATATCTGACAACCCCAGACCTGGACAGACAACAATAGTTAGATCTGACAACCCCAGACCTGGACAGACAACAACAGTTAGAGCCCAATGCAACGACACCAGCAGTAACCATTGAGTTTTAGTATTCATAGTACCATTCATTCCGTGGTGGTCAAGTGTGTGTGTGTGTGTGTCGTACCCAGGATAGGGGTCAGGTATGTTGAACCTCTTGCAGAGCAGATTGTCAGGGTGCCATTCAAACGTGTCTCTGGTCAGTTTTCCAAACATCTTCATCTTCACGGCTGCCTGCTTGTCATCCACATCATTCTGAAGACAAACAGGCAGAACAGAGGATCAACCCACTGAGCCTCACACCCAATCCTGGATGCTCAGCCTGTAACCCAATCCTGGATGCTCAGTCTGTAACCCAATCCTGGATGCTCAGCCTGTAACCCAATCCTGGATGCTCAGCCTGTAACCCAATCCTGGATGCTCAGCCTGTAACCCAATCCTGGATGTCCAGCCGGTAACCCAATCCTGGATGCCCTGCCTGTAACCCAATCCTGGATGCCCTGCCTGTAACCCAATCCTGGATGCCCAGCCTGTAACCCAATCCTGGATGCCCAGCCTGTAACCCAATCCTGGATGCCCAGCCTGTAACCCAATCCTGGATGCTCAGCCTGTAACCCAATCCTGGATTACCAGCCTGTAACCCAATCCTGGATGCTCAGCCTGTAACCCAATCCTGGATGCTCAGCCTGTAACCCAATCCTGGATTACCAGCCTGTAACCCAATCCTGGATGCTCAGCCTGTAACCCAATCCTGGATTACCAGCCTGTAACCCAATCCTGGATGCTCAGCATGTAACCCAATCCTGGATGCCCAGCCTGTAACCCAATCCTGGATTACCAGCCAGTATTGATTACCCACAATCCTTCAACAGTATGGTGAAGCTGTGGAGAGCTGCCTACCTCCTGATCTCCCCTCAGTATTGATTACCCACAATCCTTCAACAGTATGGTGAAGCTGTGGAGAGCTGCCTACCTCCTGATCTCCCCTCAGTATTGATTACCCACAATCCTTCAACATTATGGTGAAGCTGTGGAGAGCTGCCTACCTCCTGATCTCCCCTCAGTATTGATTACCCACAATCCTTCAACAAGCTGCCTACCTCCTGATCTCGTGTCACCTCCACAGTGTCTGCCTCCACACCGTCATCCTGTTTCCCTCTGGTGAAGCGACAGGACAGAGAGGAGCTGCTGGGCTTGTAGAGGAGAGCAGCACGGACAAACTCATCCCTCTCTCTCCCTCTCTCCCACTCTGTCATGGTGGGGTCCAAGCTCAACTCCAGGGCATCTGGACAGAGTTGAGGAGACGGTTTAGATGCGAGGATGAAACCATCATGGGAATCTTAGTGGATAATGTACGTTGGGAGAGGAATGTCCTAAAAGCAGAACATGGGCTGATTCTTGCAGAACATTTTAAAGAGGCTCTCAATGTGTCTGTGTTCACAGTGAAAAGTGGTTTTATTGTCTTAATAGACCACGATAACATTACAATACCAGATTGACATTGTCAAGCCCTTTGTCTTTGTTAAAATGGCAGCCAAACCAGTTCTCTGTACCTCTGTCTCTCCCTATTTGACACGGTCTGTTTTCTAAGAGCCTGTCCATTTCATAGAATAAAAGTCCATTGAAATGGGTTTGACACCATGCAGCCTCCGTACCTCGGTCTCCCTGTTTGAGCTGGTCTATGTAGAGGTCGTATCGGGCCTGTTTATGAGGGGTCCTCTCAAAGGGTTTGAAGGTCTGTCCCGTCTGGGCCTGCGCCGTAGGGCCGCTCCACACACTCAGAGCTTCCTGCTGCTGTTGCTCTGCATGGGGGGCAAACCTGGATGGATTCAACAGAGACTCGGTGATCTGACGTTACCAAGGAGCAGCAGGATATTGTAGATGAGAGCCATGCAAGACGTATCAGTGCATTGTTTTGTCGCACCTGTGGTATACGGTCTGATATACCACAGCTGACAGCCAATCAGCATTCAGGGCTCGAACCACCCAGTTTATAATACTAGACTACAATACAAGACACTGAACAGCAGACTACAATACAAGACACTGAACAGCAGACTACAATACAAGACACTGAACAGCAGTCTGCAATACAAGACACTGAACAGCAGACTACAATACAAGACACTGAACAGCAGACTACAATACAAGACACTGAACAGCAGACTACAATACAAGACACTGAACAGCAGACTACAATACAAGACACTGAACAGCAGACTACAATACAAGATCTAGAACACTAGACTACAATACAAGACACTGAACAGCAGACTACAATACAAGACACTGAACAGCAGACTACAATACAAGACACTGAACAGCAGACTACAATACAAGACACTGAACAGCAGACTACAATACAAGACACTGAACAGCAGTCTGCAATACAAGACACTGAACAGCAGACTACAATACAAGACACTGAACAGCAGACTACAATACAAGATCTAGAACACTAGACTACAATACATTACAAGATCTAGAACACTGGACTACAATACAAGACACTGAACAGCAGACTACAATACAAGACACTGAACAGCAGACTACAATACAAGACACTGAACAGCAGACTACAATACAAGACACTGAACAGCAGACTACAATACAAGATCTAGAACACTAGACTACAATACATTACAAGATCTAGAACACTGGACTACATTACAAGATCTAGAACACTGGACTACAATACATTACAAGATCTAGAACACTGGACTACATTACAAGATCTAGAACACTAGACTACAATACAAGATCTAGAACACTAGACTACAATACAAGATCAAGAACACTAGACTACAATACAAGATCAAGAACACTAGACTACAACACATTACAAGATCTAGAACACTGGACTACAATACAATACAAGATCTAGAACACTAGACTACAATACAAGATCTAGAACACTGGACTACAATACATTACAAGATCTAGAACACTAGACTACAACACATTACAAGATCTAGAACACTAGACTAAAACGCATTACAAGATCAAGAACACTAGACTACAACACATTACAAGATCTAGAACACTAGACTACAATACAAGATCTATAACACTAGACTACATTACAAGATCTAGAACACTAGACTACAATACAAGATCTAGGACACTGGACGACAATACAAGATCTAGAAGACTGGACGACAATACAAGATCTAGAACACTGGACTACAATACATTACAAGATCTAGAACACTGGACGACAATACAAGATCTAGAACACTGGACTACAATACATTACAAGATCTAGAACACTGGACTACAATACATTACAAAATCTAGAACACTGGACGACAATACAAGATCTAGAACACTGGACGACAATACAAGATCTAGAACACTGGACGACAATACAAGATCTAGAACACTGGACTACAATACATTACACGATCTAGAACACGGGACTACAATACAAGATCTAGAACACTGGACTACAATACATTACAAGATCTAGAACACTGGACTACAATACATTACAAAATCTAGAACACTGGACGACAATACAAGATCTAGAACACTGGACTACAATACATTACAAGATCTAGAACACCGGACTACAATACATTACAAGATCTAGAACACTGGACGACAATACAAGATCTAGAACACTGGACGACAATACAAGATCTAGAACACTGGACTACAATACAAGATCTAGAACAATGGACGGCATTACAAGATCTAGAACACTGGACGACAATACAAGATCTAGAACACGGACGACAATACAAGATCTAGAACAATGGACGACAATACAAGATCTAGAACACTGGACGACAATACAAGATCTAGAACACTGGACGACAATACATTACAAGATCTAGAACACTGGACTACATTACAAGACACTGAACAGCAGACTACAATACAAGACACTGAACAGCAGACTACAATACAAGACACTGAACAGCAGACTACAATACAAGACACTGAACAGCAGACTACAATACAAGACACTGAACAGCAGACTACAATACAAGACACTGAACAGCAGACTACAATACAAGACACTGAACAGCAGACTACAATACAAGACACTGAACAGCAGACTACAATACAAGATCTAGAACACTAGACTACAATACATTACAAGATCTAGAACACTGGACTACAATACATTACAAGATCTAGAACACTGGACTACATTACAAGATCTAGAACACTAGACTACAATACAAGATCTAGAACACTAGACTACAATACAAGATCAAGAACACTAGACTACAATACAAGATCAAGAACACTAGACTACAACACATTACAAGATCTAGAACACTGGACTACAATACAATACAAGATCTAGAACACTAGACTACAATACAAGATCTAGAACACTGGACTACAATACATTACAAGATCTAGAACACTAGACTACAACACATTACAAGATCTAGAACACTAGACTAAAACGCATTACAAGATCAAGAACACTAGACTACAACACATTACAAGATCTAGAACACTAGACTACAATACAAGATCTATAACACTAGACTACATTACAAGATCTAGAACACTAGACTACAATACAAGATCTAGGACACTGGACGACAATACAAGATCTAGAAGACTGGACGACAATACAAGATCTAGAACACTGGACTACAATACATTACAAGATCTAGAACACTGGACGACAATACAAGATCTAGAACACTGGACTACAATACATTACAAGATCTAGAACACTGGACTACAATACATTACAAAATCTAGAACACTGGACGACAATACAAGATCTAGAACACTGGACGACAATACAAGATCTAGAACACTGGACGACAATACAAGATCTAGAACACTGGACTACAATACATTACACGATCTAGAACACGGGACTACAATACAAGATCTAGAACACTGGACTACAATACATTACAAGATCTAGAACACTGGACTACAATACATTACAAAATCTAGAACACTGGACGACAATACAAGATCTAGAACACTGGACTACAATACATTACAAGATCTAGAACACCGGATTACAATACATTACAAGATCTAGAACACTGGACGACAATACAAGATCTAGAACACTGGACGACAATACAAGATCTAGAACACTGGACTACAATACAAGATCTAGAACAATGGACGGCATTACAAGATCTAGAACACTGGACGACAATACAAGATCTAGAACACGGACGACAATACAAGATCTAGAACAATGGACGACAATACAAGATCTAGAACACTGGACGACAATACAAGATCTAGAACCCCTAGACGACAATACAAGATCTAGAACACTGGACTACAATACATTACACGATCTAGAACACGGGACTACAATACAAGATCTAGAACACTGGACTACAATACATTACAAGATCTAGAACACTGGACTACAATACATTACAAAATCTAGAACACTGGACGACAATACAAGATCTAGAACACTGGACTACAATACATTACAAGATCTAGAACACCGGACTACAATACATTACAAGATCTAGAACACTGGACGACAATACAAGATCTAGAACACTGGACGACAATACAAGATCTAGAACACTGGACTACAATACAAGATCTAGAACAATGGACGGCATTACAAGATCTAGAACACTGGACGACAATACAAGATCTAGAACACGGACGACAATACAAGATCTAGAACAATGGACGACAATACAAGATCTAGAACACTGGACGACAATACAAGATCTAGAACACTGGACGACAATACAAGATCTAGAACACTGGACTACAATACATTACACGATCTAGAACACGGGACTACAATACAAGATCTAGAACACTGGACTACAATACATTACAAGATCTAGAACACTGGACTACAATACATTACAAAATCTAGAACACTGGACGACAATACAAGATCTAGAACACTGGACTACAATACATTACAAGATCTAGAACACCGGACTACAATACATTACAAGATCTAGAACACTGGACGACAATACAAGATCTAGAACACTGGACGACAATACAAGATCTAGAACACTGGACTACAATACAAGATCTAGAACAATGGACGACATTACAAGATCTAGAACACTGGACGACAATACAAGATCTAGAACACTGGACGACAATACAAGATCTAGAACAATGGACGACAATACAAGATCTAGAACACTGGACGACAATACAAGATCTAGAACACTGGACGACAATACAAGATCTAGAACACTGGACGACAATACAAGATCTAGAACACTGGGCGACAATACAAGATCTAGAACCCCTAGACGACAATACAAGATCTAGAACACTGGACGACAATACAAGATCTAGAACCCCTAGACGACAATACCAGATCTAGAACACTGGACGACAATACAAGATCTAGAACACTGGACGACAATACAAGATCTAGAACACTGGACGACAATACAAGATCTAGAACACTGGACTACAACACAACACATATCCCAGGATAGTTCAGACACAGTCAGACAGACAGACAGACAGATATAGGTGTACCTGCTAGACAGGGCCTTCTGGGCGGAGGCTCTGGCTGCTGCAGCCGCTACCCCTGCAGCCACAACGGCTGCTCTGGCCTCCCCAGGGGTGGGCTGTCTGGGGCCTGAGCTGGTGTCTGAGGAGGGCCTCCGTAGGCCGGAGAGTCTCTCTCTGTCTTCAACCTTCAGCAGGTCAAACACAGAGCTGGGGCCTGGAGGGAGGAGGACAGGGGAGGGGACAAGGAGACAGGGCAGGGAGGAGACCGGGCAGGGGGGAGACGGGGCAGGGAGGAGGACAGGGCAGGGAGGAGGACAGGGCAGGAAACAGGGCAAAAAATACATTTTAGAGACAAAAAAACATCACCATTGATACAGAGGAGGTACTCCTAAATTGACTCCAACTTTCAAATCCAGGCACGTCTTTAATGTTCAAATACTGGAGGAGGACAGGGAGGAGACCGGGCAGGGAGGAGACAGGGCAGGGAGGAGACAGGGCAGGGAGGAGACAGGGCAGGGAGGAGACAGGGCAGGGAGGAGACCGGGCAGGGAGGAGACCGGGCAGGGAGGAGACCGGGCAGGGAGGAGACAGGGCAGGGAGGAGACAGGGCAGGGAGGAGACAGGGCAGGGAGGAGACAGGGCAGGGAGGAGACCGGGCAGGGAGGAGACAGGGCAGGGAGGAGACAGGGCAGGGAGGAGACAGGGCAGGGAGGAGACAGGGCAGGGAGGAGGACAGGGCAGGGAGGAGACAGGGCAGGGAGGAGACAGGGCAGGGAGGAGACAGGGCAGGGAGGAGACAGGGCAGGGAGGAGACCGGGCAGGGAGGAGACAGGGCAGGGAGGAGACAGGGCAGGGAGGAGACCGGGCAGGGAGGAGACAGGGCAGGGAGGAGACAGGGCAGGGAGGAGACCGGGCAGGGAGGAGACAGGGCAGGGAGGAGACCGGGCAGGGAGGAGACAGGGCAGGGAGGAGACAGGGCAGGGAGGAGACAGGGCAGGGAGGAGACAGGGCAGGGAGGAGACAGGGCAGGGAGGAGACAGGGCAGGGAGGAGACAGGGCAGGGAGGAGACAGGGCAGGGAGGAGACAGGGCAGGGAGGAGACAGGGCAGGGAGGAGACAGGGCAGGGAGGAGACAGGGCAGGGAGGAGACAGGGCAGGGAGGAGACAGGGCAGGGAGGAGACCGCGGTGAGTAGTCAGGACTATCTATAATAAAAGCAGAACAGAGTGGAGACAGGGCAGGGAGGAGACAGGGCAGGGAGGAGACAGGGCAGGGAGGAGACCGGGGTGAGTAGTCAGGACTAAAACATTCTTGTTGTGTCAACAGGTTTCAGAAGAATACAGAGAACAGTCTGCACCTTGCAGTGTAGCCTCCCCCAGGAGCTCCCTCCTCTGGGCAGAGTCCAGCTGGTGACGACCCCCCTTAGAGGGCGCTTCCTGGGCCATGTGGCCTCGAGACGTCTGCAGGGCCTGGGCTACCATGGGGCTGACGCTGGACAGGTCCACCACTGGACGGAAGTAGTGGACCGGCCTAAAGTCTCTGGGCAGGTTGGGAGGAGGGAATATCTGAGGAGAGAGAGAGAGAGAGACAGAGAGAGAGAGGTAGAGAGAGAGAGTGAGAGAGAGTGAGAGAGTGAGAGAGAGAGGTAGAGAGGTAGAGAGAGAGGTGGAGAGAGGGAGAGGGGTGGAGAGAGAGAGAGAGAGAGAGAGAGAGAGAGAGAGAGAGAGAGAGAGAGAGAGGGAGAGAGAGGGAGAGAGAGGGAGAGAGAGGGAGAGAGAGAGGTAGAGAGAGAGGGAGGGAGAGAGAGGTAGAGAGGTAGAGAGAGAGACAGAGGAGGAGAGAGAGGTAGAGAGAGAGGGAGAGGGAGAGAGGTGGAGAGAGAGAGAGAGAGGAGAGAGAAAGAGAGAGAGAGGTAGCGAGAGAGAGAGGGAGAGAGAGCGAGTGAAAGAGGCCAGGGGATGGAGGTGATATAATTCGGAGGTAATTGAAGAGAGATTTATTTAGAAACTAGGTTAAGAGAGCACCTACTGTTTTGGTCTCCAGCTTATCGGAGGCCAGGGTGAATCCTTCTAGGATTTTACCCAGATAAGCAGCGTCTTTACTGTGGTCTGAAGACGAAGAGAAAACAGCATTAGAGAACAATATGCAGTGATCCTCATTGATGTGATCGACATTATGTTCATGGACAGGACTATGACACTGAACGAAGAGGCACAGAGAGAGACAGAGAGAGTCCTGACACATAAACCCTAAACAAGTGTATGAACCATAACTTTCCATAGTGCAGGACAAACACAACTGGTAGGGCCTGTTCCCCAGAGATTCAGGACAACTGGTAGGGCCTGTTCCCCAGAGATTCAGGACAAACACAACTGGTAGGGCCTGTTCCCCAGAGATTCAGGACAACTGGTAGGGCCTGTTCCCCAGAGATTCAGGACAAACACAACTGGTAGGGCCTGGTCCCCAGAGATTCAGGACAAACAACTGGCAGGGACTGTTCCCCAGAGATTCAGGACAAACACAACTGGTACGGCCTGTTCCCCAGAGATTCAGGACCAACAACTGGTACGGCCTGTTCCCCAGAGATTCAGGACAACTGGTAGGGCCTGTTCCCCAGAGATTCAGGACAAACACAACTGGCAGGGCCTGTTCCCCAGAGATTCAGGACAACTGGTAGGGCCTGTTCCCCAGAGATTCAGGACAACTGGTAGGGCCTGTTCCCCAGAGATTCAGGACAAACACAACTGGTAGGGCCTGTTCCCCAGAGATTCAGGACAACTGGCAGGGCCTGTTCTCCGGAGATTCAGGACAAACACAACTGGTAGGGCCTGTTCCCCAGAGATTCAGGACAAACAACTGGTAGGGCCTGTTCCCCAGAGATTCAGGACAAACACAACTGGTAGGGCCTGTTCCCCAGAGATTCAGGACAACTGGTAGGGCCTGTTCCCCAGAGATTCAGGACAAACAACTGGTAGGGCCTGTTCCCTAGAGATTCAGGACAAACACAACTGGTACGGCCTGTTCCCCAGAGATTCAGGACAACTGGTAGGGCCTGTTCCCCAGAGATTCAGGACAAACACAACTGGTACGGCCTGTTCCCCAGAGATTCAGGACAAACACAACTGGCAGGGCCTGTTCCCCAGGGATTCTATATTTTTAGTTCAGGACTAGGCTTAATCTGTGTCTGGGAAACTGTCCCAGAGTCTTCCACCTCCTGTCATCTCAGTGGACCTCACCTTTCTTCGTCCTGTTGTACTGCTGGGGGGCGGTCCATCCGTACAGTCCGTCGCCAGGCTCCTCCCCTCCCAGCACCGTGTCGTAGTTAGACATGATGTCTCTGTGGTAGATGTCCTCGTCATCGTCCTCCATCGCACCCACACCAAACCCCTGGAGGGGGGGGGTCAAAGGGTCAAGGGTCAAGCACAGGCTAAGTATCCCAGAGCACCTGACTAGTAACAACCAAACAATACAGAGAGATGACAACAGTCAGACAGTGTTGTCCCTACTATTAGAGCTGACAACAGTCAGACAGTGTTGTCCCTACTATTAGAGCTGACACAACAGTCAGACAGTGTTGTCCCTACTATTAGAGCTGACAACAGTCAGACAGTGTTGTCCCTACTATTAGAGCTGACAACAGTCAGACAATGTTGTCCCTACTATTAGAGCTGACACAACAGTCAGACAATGTTGTCTCTACTATTAGAGCTGACAACAGTCAGACAGTGTTATCCCTACTATTAGAGCTGACAACAGTCAGACAATGTTGTCCCTACTATTAGAGCTGACACAACAGTCAGACAATGTTGTCTCTACTATTAGAGCTGACAACAGTCAGACAGTGTTATCCCTACTATTAGAGCTGACACAACAGTCAGACAGTGTTGTCCCTACTATTAGAGCTGACACAACAGTCAGACAGTGTTTCCCCTACTATTAGAGCTGACACAACAGTCAGACAGTGTTTCCCCTACTATTAGAGCTGACAACAGTCAGATAGTGTTTCCCCTACTATTAGAGCTGACACAACAGTCAGACAGTGTTGTCCCTACTATTAGAGCTGACACAACAGTCAGACAGTGTTGTCCCTACTATTAGAGCTGACACAACAGTCAGACAGTGTTTCCCCTACTATTAGAGCTGACACAACAGTCAGACAGTGTTTTCCCTACTATTAGAGCTGACAACAGTCAGACAGTGTTGTCCCTACTATTAGAGCTGACACAACAGTCAGACAGTGTTATCCCTACTATTAGAGCTGACACAACAGTCAGACAGTGTTGTCCCTACTATTAGAGCTGACACAACAGTCAGACAGTGTTGTCCCTACTATTAGAGCTGACACAACAGTCAGACAGTGTTATCCCTACTATTAGAGCTGACACAACAGTCAGACAGTGTTGTCCCTACTATTAGAGCTGACACAACAGTCAGACAGTGTTTCCCATACTATTAGAGCTGACACAACAGTCAGACAGTGTTGTCCCTACTATTAGAGCTGACAACAGTCAGACAGTGTTTCCCCTACTATTAGAGCTGACAACAGTCAGACAGTGTTTTCCCTACTATTAGAGCTGACACAACAGTCAGACAGTGTTATCCCTACTATTAGAGCTGACAACAGTCAGACAGTGTTGTCCCTACTATTAGAGCTGACACAACAGTCAGACAGTGTTGTCCCTACTATTAGAGCTGAAACAACAGTCAGACAGTGTTTCCCCTACTATTAGAGCTGACAACAGTCACAGTGTTTTCCCTACTATTAGAGCTGACAACAGTCAGACAGTGTTTCCCCTACTATTAGAGCTGACAACAGTCAGACAGTGTTTCCCCTACTATTAGAGCTGACACAACAGTCAGACAGTGTTGTCCCTACTATTAGAGCTGACACAACAGTCAGACAGTGTTGTCCCTACTATTAGAGATGACACAACAGTCAGACAGTGTTGTCCCTACTATTAGAGCTGACACAACAGTCAGACAGTGTTGTCCCTACTATTAGAGCTGACACAACAGTCAGACAGTGTTGCCCCTACTATTAGAGCTGACACAACAGTCAGACAGTGTTGTCCCTACTATTAGAGCTGACAACAGTCACAGTGTTTTCCCTACTATTAGAGCTGACAACAGTCAGACAGTGTTTCCCCTACTATTAGAGCTGACAACAATCAGACAGTGTTGTCCCTACTATTAGAGCTGACAAGTCAGACAGTGTTGTCCCTACTATTAGAGCTGACAACAGTCAGACAGTGTTGTCCCTACTATTAGAGCTGACAACAGTCAGACAGTGTTTCCCCTACTATTAGAGCTGACACAACAGTCAGACAGTGTTTCCCCTACTATTAGAGCTGACAACAGTCAGACAGTGTTTCCCCTACTATTAGAGCTGACAACAGTCAGACAGTGTTGTCCCTACTATTAGAGCTGACAACAGTCAGACAGTGTTGTCCCTACTATTAGAGCTGACAGTCAGACAGTGTTTCCCCTACTATTAGAGCTGACAACAGTCAGACAGTGTTTCCCCTACTATTAGAGCTGACAACAGTCAGACAGTGCTTCCCCTACTATTAGAGCTGACACAACAGTCAGACAGTGTTTCCCCTACTATTAGAGCTGACAACAGTCAGACAGTGTTGTCCCTACTATTAGAGCTGACAACAGTCAGACAGTGTTGTCCCTACTATTAGAGCTGACACAACAGTCAGACAGTGTTTTCCCTACTATTAGAGCTGACACAACAGTCAGACAGTGTTTTCCCTACTATTAGAGCTGACACAACAGTCAGACAGTGTTTTCCCTACTATTAGAGCTGACAACAGTCAGACAGTGTTGTCCCTACTATTAGAGCTGACACAGTCAGACAGTGTTTCCCCTACTATTAGAGCTGACAACAGTCAGACAGTGTTGTCCCTACTATTAGAGCTGACACAACAGTCAGACAGTGTTGTCCCTACTATTAGAGCTGACACAACAGTCAGACAGTGTTTCCCCTACTATTAGAGCTGACACAACAGTCAGACAGTGTTTTCCCTAATATTAGAGCTGACACAACAGTCAGACAGTGTTTCCCCTACTATTAGAGCTGACACAACAGTCAGACAGTGTTGTCCCTACTATTAGAGCTGACACAACAGTCAGACAGTGTTGTCCCTACTATTAGAGCTGACACAACAGTCAGACAGTGTTTCCCCTACTATTAGAGCTGACACAACAGTCAGACAGTGTTTCCCATACTATTAGAGCTGACACAACAGTCAGACAGTGTTTCCCCTACTATTAGAGCTGACACAACAGTCAGACAGTGTTTCCCCTACTATTAGAGCTGACAACAGTCAGACAGTGTTGTCCCTACTATTAGAGCTGACACAACAGTCAGACAGTGTTGTCCCTACTATTAGAGCTGACACAACAGTCAGACAGTGTTTCCCCTACTATTAGAGCTGACACAACAGTCAGACAGTGTTTCCCCTACTATTAGAGCTGACACAACAGTCAGACAGTGTTTCCCCTACTATTAGAGCTGACACAACAGTCAGACAGTGTTTTCCCTACTATTAGAGCTGACACAACAGTCAGACAGTGTTTCCCCTACTATTAGAGCTGACACAACAGTCAGACAGTGTTGTCCCTACTATTAGAGCTGACACAACAGTCAGACAGTGTTGTCCCTACTATTAGAGCTGACACAACAGTCAGACAGTGTTTTCCCTACTATTAGAGCTGACACAACAGTCAAACAGTGTTGTCCCTACTATTAGAGCTGACACAACAGTCAGACAGTGTTGTCCCTACTATTAGAGCTGACAACAGTCAGACAGTGTTGTCCCTACTATTAGAGCTGACAACAGTCAGACAGTGTTGTCCCTACTATTAGAGCTGACAACAGTCAGACAGTGTTGTCCCTACTATTAGAGCTGACAACAGTCAGACAGTGTTGTCCCTACTATTAGAGCTGACAACAGTCAGACAGTGTTGTCCCTACTATTAGAGCTGACACAAGTCAGACAGTGTTTCCCCTACTATTAGAGCTGACACAACAGTCAGACAGTGTTGTCCCTACTATTAGAGCTGACAACAGTCAGACAGTGTTGTCCCTACTATTAGAGCTGACAACAGTCAGACAGTGTTGTCCCTACTATTAGAGCTGACACAAGTCAGACAGTGTTTCCCCTACTATTAGAGCTGACACAACAGTCAGACAGTGTTTCCCCTACTATTAGAGCTGACAACAGTCAGACAGTGTTTCCCCTACTATTAGAGCTGACAACAGTCAGACAGTGTTGTCCCTACTATTAGAGCTGACAACAGTCAGACAGTGTTTCCCCTACTATTAGAGCTGACACAACAGTCAGACAGTGTTGTCCCTACTATTAGAGCTGACAACAGTCAGACAGTGTTGTCCCTACTATTAGAGCTGACACAAGTCAGACAGTGTTTCCCCTACTATTAGAGCTGACACAACAGTCAGACAGTGTTTCCCCTACTATTAGAGCTGACAACAGTCAGACAGTGTTTCCCCTACTATTAGAGCTGACAACAGTCAGACAGTGTTGTCCCTACTATTAGAGCTGACACAACAGTCAGACAGTGTTTCCCCTACTATTAGAGCTGACAACAGTCAGACAGTGTTTCCCCTACTATTAGAGCTGACAACAGTCAGACAGTGTTGTCCCTACTATTAGAGCTGACAACAGTCAGACAGTGTTTCCCCTACTATTAGAGCTGACACAAGTCAGACAGTGTTTCCCCTACTATTAGAGCTGACACAACAGTCAGACAGTGTTTCCCCTACTATTAGAGCTGACAACAGTCAGACAGTATTTCCCCTACTATTAGAGCTGACACAACAGTCAGACAGTATTTCCCCTACTATAACAAACAGGGTACACGTCACGGACCTGACCAACTAAACAAAACAACGAGAGACACACGTATCCATACAAACCTGTCCTGCCACTCCTCCTCTGCGTCTTTGTCCCTTCCTGTCCTCTCCAAACAGGCTGTTGGTCCTGTCTGAGTCCATGGTGAACAGGTTGATGTGTCCCGCGCCCGGACCTCCCCTCAGGGCCGCCAGGGGGTTCAGACCCCGGTAGCCCAGGCCGTGCAGGTCCACTTTAGGGGTGAAGTCTATAGGAGTCACGTCTTTGGGAGCGAAGGTCAGGTTCTCAGGGAGGAACTCTCCGTCCTCCTCATCCTGTGGTTTAACAGTAAGGGGATGAATCAATCAAATCACATGGTCTTTGCAGTGGTGGGAGGGGTCAACGTCAAGTCGCCTATTTTAGGGGACTTTTTATTATAGTTTAAATTGTTTTATCAAGGTAATTCGTTTTTGCGATTGTTCTGTCTGTCTGACAGCGCCGCTTCCCTGCCTCGGGTGACTATGGGGTATCGGGTTACATATCCACAGCCATTGGAGGCTCGGGAGTCCCGCCTTAACCGCTCCTTCGCTGATCGGACTGTCCGTCATTTTGTGTCGGAACGGTACATCACAGGTACACAAACTGCATGTTGATGCTAAGCTGAGAGTCTACTGCAGCGACAGGAAGTAGTTCCACTGTTCTACAACAAACTACATATCGCTGCTAAGCTGAGAGTCTACTGCAGTGACAGGAAGTAGTTCTACAACAAACTACATATCGCTGCTAAGCTGAGAGTCTACTGCAGTGACAGGAAGTAGTTCCACTGTTCTACAACAAACTGCATATCGCTGCTAAGCTGAGAGTCTACTGCAGCGACAGGAAGTAGTTCTACAACAAACTGCATATCGCTGCTAAGCTGAGAGTCTACTGCAGGGACAGGAAGTAGATCTACAACAAACTACATATCGCTGCTAAGCTGAGAGTCTACTGCAGTGACAGGAAGTAGATCTACAACAAACTACATATTGCTGCTAAGCTGAGAGTCTACTGCAGGGACAGGAAGTAGTTCTACAACAAACTACATATCGCTGCTAAGCTGAGAGTCTACTGCCGCGACAGGAAGTAGTTCTACAACAAACTACATATCGCTGCTAAGCTGAGAGTCTACTGCAGGGACAGGAAGTAGTTCCACTGTTCTACAACAAACTGCATATCGCTGCTAAGCTGAGAGTCTACTGCAGTGACAGGAAGTAGTTCCACTGTTCTACAACAAACTGCATATCGCTGCTAAGCAGAGAGTCTACTGCAGGGACAGGAAGTAGTTCCACAACAAACTACATATCGCTGCTAAGCTGAGAGTCTACTGCAGTGACAGGAAGTAGTTCCACTGTTCTACAACAAACTACATATCGCTGCTAAGCTGAGAGTCTACTGCAGTGACAGGAAGTAGTTCCACTGTTCTACAACAAACTACATATCGCTGCTAAGCTGAGAGTCTACTGCAGTGACAGGAAGTAGTTCCACTGTTCTACAACAAACTACATATCGCTGCTAAGCTGAGAGTCTACTGCTGCGACAGGAAGTAGTTCTACAACAAACTACATCTCGCTGCTAAGCTGAGAGTCTACTGCAGGGACAGGAAGTAGTTCTACAACAAACTACATATCGCTGCTAAGCTGAGAGTCTACTGCAGGGACAGGAAGTAGTTCTACAACAAACTACATATCGCTGCTAAGCTGAGAGTCTACTGCAGGGACAGGAAGTAGTTCTACAACAAACTACATATTGCTGCTAAGCTGAGAGTCTACTGCAGGGACAGGAAGTAGTTCTACAACAAACTGCATATCGCTGCTAAGCTGAGAGTCTACTGCAGTGACAGGAAGTAGTTCCACTGTTCTACAACAAACTGCATATCGCTGCTAAGCAGAGAGTCTACTGCAGGGACAGGAAGTAGTTCCACTGTTCTACAACAAACTACATATCGATTTATATCAAAATGGAAATTTACAAACAAACACAATTTGAAAACAAAACCACTGTGTTACCTGTGATTCCGATGAACCGTTGGGAGGCGAGGCCGAGCCGAACGCCCTTGTTGCAGAATCTGTAAAAGAGAAATAACCATTTTTAGAATGATTTAAATTCACAAGCTAAAAGGGTTAAACAGTACTTTGTTGAGAGTAGAGTCCCATCAGTCTTTACAACATTTTAGGCTCCAACGTTGCTGCTTCGACAGTCAGAGGAGTAACCCACCTGCTCTCTGCTTACACAGCCTCCTCTTCACCCTGGGCCCAACCCCCTGGCCGTCCTTCCAGCCCATCTTCCTCAGTAACTCCACCCCCATGGAGGACCTGCCAGGAGTCAACAAGGACCGCTGAGTAGAAATATGAGTAGTTCGGCTGATCTAGAATCAGTTATACCATTTAGCTCACTGAGTACCAGGGGCTGTGTCAAGAGTCACAGAGTAGTTTGGCTGATCTAGAATCAGTTATACCATCTAGCTCACTGAGTACCAGGGTATGTGTCAAGAGTCACAGAGTAGTTCGGCTGATCTAGAATCAGTTATACCATTTAGCTCACTGAGTACCAGGGTCTGTGTCAAGAGGAGTAGTTTGGCTGATCTAGAATCAGTTATACCATTTATCTCACAATGAATTACTACATTGCAAGAGAGGTCCTGATTGTAGAAAAGCCCTTGAGACATACAGGCCCAGAGTGACCACATCAAATCTGTTCAGCCCGGTGGATAGTTACCTAGCTGGAGCCACCAAGTCTTCCAGGACAGTGTCCCCTGGGATAGGGGCTGAAAGAGAGGTGATGGCTCTGGCCTTGTCCCTGATCACATCCTTCCTGCCGGAGGCGAAGTCAGCTGTAGTGGTGATTTGTCTGGGGGCGATGCCGTGGTCCCCCAGATCCTGAGGAGACGGAACGCATTCACATCCCATGTTGTCATGTTGGTCCACAAAGGGAAATGGTTGTTGTGCTGACAAAGATCTTATTTAGTCTGTGATGTGTTCTCTAGAATGTATCATGTGGTCTCTAGAATGTATAATGTGTTCTCTAGAATGTATCATGTGGTCTCTAGAATGTATCATGTGGTCTCTAGAATGTATCATGTGGTCTCTAGAATGTATCATGTGTTCTCTAGAATGTATCATGTGGTCTCTAGAATGTATCATGTGGTCTCTAGAATGTATCATGTGGTCTCTAGAATGTATCATGTGGTCTCTAGAATGTATCATGTGGTCTCTAGAATGTATCATGTGGTCTCTAGAATGTATCATGTGGTCTCTAGAATGTATCATGTGGTCTCTAGAATGTATCATGTGGTCTCTAGAATGTATCATGTGGTCTCTAGAATGTATCATGTGTTCTCTAGAATGTATCATGTGTTCTCTAGAATGTATCATGTGTTCTCTAGAATGTATCATGTGTTCTCTAGAATGTATCATGTGTTCTCTAGAATGTATCATGTGGTCTCTAGAATGTATAATGTGGTCTCTAGAATGTATCATGTGGTCTCTAGAATGTATCATGTGGTCTCTAGAATGTATCATGTGGTCTCTAGAATGTATCATGTGGTCTCTAGAATGTATCATGTGGTCTCTAGAATGTATCATGTGGTCTCTAGAATGTATCATGTGGTCTCTAGAATGTATCATGTGGTCTCTAGAATATATCATGTGGTCTCTAGAATGTATCATGTGGTCTCTAGAATGTATCATGTGGTCTCTAGAATGTATCATGTGGTCTCTAGAATGTATCATGTGGTCTCTAGAATGTATCATGTGGTCTCTAGAATGTATCATGTGGTCTCTAGAATGTATCATGTGGTCTCTAGAATGTATCATGTGGTCTCTAGAATGTATAATGTGGTCTCTAGAATGTATAATGTGGTCTCTAGAATGTATCATGTGGTCTCTAGAATGTATCATGTGGTCTCTAGAATGTATCATGTGGTCTCTAGAATGTATCATGTGGTCTCTAGAATGTATCATGTGGTCTCTAGAATGTATCATGTGGTCTCTAGAATGTATCATGTGGTCTCTAGAATGTATCATGTGGTCTCTAGAATGTGTAATGTGGTCTCTAGAATGTATCATGTGGTCTCTAGAATGTATCATGTGGTCTCTAGAATGTATAATGTGTTCTCTAGAATGTATCATGTGGTCTCTAGAATGTATCATGTGGTCTCTAGAATGTATCATGTGGTCTCTAGAATGTATCATGTGGTCTCTAGAATGTATCATGTGGTCTCTAGAATGTATCATGTGGTCTCTAGAATGTATAATGTGTTCTCTAGAATGTATCATATGGTCTCTAGAATGTATCATGTGGTCTCTAGAATGTATCATGTGGTCTCTAGAATGTATCATGTGGTCTCTAGAATGTTAGATGTGGTCTCTAGAATGTATCATGTGGTCTCTAGAATGTTAGATGTGGTCTCTAGAATGTATCATGTGGTCTCTAGAATGTATAATGTGTTCTCTAGAATGTATCATGTGGTCTCTAGAATGTATCATGTGGTCTCTAGAATGTATCATGTGGTCTCTAGAATGTATCATGTGGTCTCTAGAATGTATCATGTGGTCTCTAGAATGTATCATGTGGTCTCTAGAATGTATCATGTGGTCTCTAGAATGTATCATGTGGTCTCTAGAATGTATCATGTGTTCTCTAGAATGTATAATGTGTTCTCTAGAATGTATCATATGGTCTCTAGAATGTATCATGTGGTCTCTAGAATGTATCATGTGGTCTCTAGAATGTATCATGTGGTCTCTAGAATGTTAGATGTGGTCTCTAGAATGTTAGATGTGGTCTCTAGAATGTATCATGTGGTCTCTAGAATGTTAGATGTGGTCTCTAGAATGTATCATGTGGTCTCTAGAATGTTAGATGTGGTCTCTAGAATGTTAGATGTGGTCTCTAGAATGTATCATGTGGTCTCTAGAATGTTAGATGTGGTCTCTAGAATGTTAGATGTGGTCTCTAGAATGTTAGATGTGGTCTCTAGAATGTTAGATGTGGTCTCTAGAATGTTAGATGTGGTCTCTAGAATGTTAGATGTGGTCTCTAGAATGTTAGATGTGGTCTCTAGAATGTTAGATGTGGTCTCTAGAATGTTAGATGTGGTCTCTAGAATGTATCATGTGGTCTCTAGAATGTTAGATGTGGTCTCTAGAATGTATCATGTGGTCTCTAGAATGTTAGATGTGGTCTCTAGAATGTTAGATGTGGTCTCTAGAATGTTAGATGTGGTCTCTAGAATGTTAGATGTGGTCTCTAGAATGTTAGATGTGGTCTCTAGAATGTATCATGTGGTCTCTAGAATGTATCATGTGGTCTCTAGAATGTATAATGTGTTCTCTTTCAGATTCTAGAGTTGAAAGGGAAATAGTTAGTGTGACCAGTCCTTTCATGTATCCTGTTGTTGATAAGATGTCTTGTAGGCCTACCTCCTCATCCATGAAGTCCTCTGGCCTGGCATTCTGTCTGCCTGCTTTCTGCTGTCTGGATGAAACAAAGGTTGCAGGAGTCCACCCTGCAGTAGGAAACAAGTAGTGATTCATACCGTCACATATCACAACATTTCTGTTGGACTATATAATATCAATATTTTACTCCAATTATTAATTTGTAAAAACGAATAGAAATCCAACAGGTAGGTAGCGATAGGTGGCGCTAGTCCAAACTCTGGTATTTTTCATTATATAGGTTGGTCTCCATCTTGTTCTTAAATAGGGAGCCAACATGTTGTTTTCAGCACTTTCATTTCCCTGACTGATCAGAAGTCATGTTCTCACCATCTCTGGTCTCTCTGCAGCAGACATACAGAGAGCAATATGTATGGAACATCAAAGAGCAATAAAATGACAGTATAGCATCACCCCCCTAGAGAAACACCCCCCCTGGAGAATCACCCCCCTAGAGAATCACCCCCCTAGAGAATCACCCCCCTAGAGAATCACCCCACGCCCCTAGAGAATCACCCCACGCCCCTAGAGAATCACCCCACGCCCCTAGAGAATCACCCCACGCCCCTAGAGAATCACCCCACGCCCCTAGAGAATCACACCCCTTAGAGAATCACCCCCCTTAGAGAATCACCCCCCTTAGAGAATCACCCCCCTTAGAGAATCACCCCCCTTAGAGAATCACCCCCCTTAGAGAATCACCCCCCTAGAGAATCACCCCCCTAGAGAATCACCCTAGAGAATCACCCCCCCTAGAGAATCACCCCCCAAGACAATCACCCCCCTAGAGAATCACCCCCCTAGAGAATCACCCCCCTAGAGAATCACCCCCCTAGAGAATCACCCCCCCTAGAGAATCACCCCCACTAGAGAATCACCCCCACTAGAGAATCACCCCCCTAGACAATCACCCCCCTAGACAATCACCCCCCTAGACAATCACCCCCCTAGACAATCACCCCCCCTAGACAATCACCCCCCTAGAGAATCACCCCCCCTAGAGAATCACCCCCCTAGAGAATCTGGTGGTATGGTGAGGTCCCTTGTATGGTGGTAATATGGTATGGTGATAATATGGTTAGGTGATAATATGGTATGGTGAGGTCTCTCATTATGATGATAATATGGTGAGGTCCCTTGTATGGTGGTAATATGGTATAGTGAGGTCTCTCATTATGGTGATAATATGGTATGGTGGTAATATGGTATGGTGGTAATATGGTATGGTGAGGTCTCTCAGTGTGGTGATAATATGGTATGGTGAGGTCTCTCAGTATGGTGATAATATGGTATGGTTATAATATGGTATGGTGATAATATGGTATGGTGAGATCCCTCAGTATGGTGATAATATGGTATGGTGATAATATGGTATGGTGAGGTCTCTCAGTATGGTGATAATATGGTATGGTGATAATATGGTATGATGATAATATGGTATGGTGGTAGTATGGTATGGTGATAATATGGTATGGTGATAATATGGTATGTTGATAATATGGTATGGTGATAATATGGTATGGTGAGGTCTCTCAGTATGGTGATAATATGGTATGGTGTGAGGTCCCTCAGTATGGTGATAATATGGTATGGTGATAATATGGTATGGTGCGGTCTCTCAGTATGGTGATAATATGGTATGGTGATAATATGGTATGGTGAGGTCCCTCAGTATGGTGATAATATGGTATGGTGATAATATGGTATGGTGATAATATGGTATGGTGATAATATGGTATGGTGATAATATGGTATGGTGAGGTCTCTCAGTATGGTGATAATATGGTATGGTGATAATATGGTATGGTGAGGTCTCTCAGTATGGTGATAATATGGTATGGTGATAATATGGTATGGTGGTAATATGGTATGGTGCGGTCTCTCAGTATGGTGATAATATGGTATGGTGGTAATATGGTATGGTGATAATATGGTATGGTGATAATATGGTATGGTGATAATATGGTATGGTGATAATATGGTATGGTGAGGTCTCTCAGAAAGAAGCTGGTTAAACAACACATGATGACATGAACAGGCCTCCTCCGTCTCTGAGTGATTGAGAGAGTAAGAAAGAGAGATAGTGTGTGTGTCTGAATAATTGTGTGTGTGTCTGAATGAGTGAATGAGTGTGTGTGGACCAACCTTCTTTGGTGCCCACGGTGTTGAAGTACCCAGCAGAGAATCCCCCAGTGAAGGCTCCATGGAACCTCTGGTAGCGGCCCTTCTCATCCTTCACGGTCTGCTCGTGCAGCGGGACAGGCTTCCTCAGAGGCTCATCTACACACGTGATGAAAACATCAGCAGCCGTGATATTGTAGAGTAATACTTTCGACTAGGAAAGTAGCTGGTTAGGAAGCACTAGACAAACAAGTGACATCAAAACTACAACACAATACCTTACTACATCTCTGATTTCTGTAGACCAGAACCAGGTCGATCAGAAAGACAAATTATTGCCCAAATAAGGTCGACGAACTACCTGTTTGCTAGGTGGCATGTTCCCATGTCTAAAAGATATATCCATAATCGCTACACGGTTCTTACTCAAACCGGCATCATTTACATTACCGAGAAGTTTACAAGGAAGTATTAAATCCAGTTTTCAGATTCCGATCCTACGTGGATGATGTGTTCTGGCCAGAGACAGAAGTGGAAGCGACCAGACGGCGTCAGCGCCCACAATCTGCAGCCAAATGTTTCTCTGATAGGTTCTGGCTCCAGCAGCCCTGAGTGAACAGGGAGTACAGAAGGGAACTAGCTAGTTAGCTTGTGTGTACTAGCTAGCTGCACAAGCAACAGGGGTTAACATAACACGCTCTACCAGAGCTAGCGAGCCGACGGATATTCGACTGGA
>NC_048590.1:3744459-3869459 GCF_013265735.2 Oncorhynchus mykiss | reverse complement strand
CAAAGACCAGATAGCCCCCCCACCCCCCCCCCCAGCCACACAGCCACACACACACACACACACACACACACACACACACACACACACACACACACACACACACACACACACACACACACACACACACACACACACACACACACACACACACACACACACAGCCTCCTGCCATGCAACCCACTTGGGGATCCACTGTATATCACTTAGGACTGTTACAACTCCCACAACAACACTATCGAGATCAAATAGGCTGTTGCTGCACACACACACACACACACACACACACACACACACACACACACACACACACACACACACACACACACACACACACACACACACACACACACACACACAAACATACACACACACACACACACACACACACACACACACACACACAGCAACCTTCCCTCATGCTCATCGTGATAATAGAGCCATTGTTTCCATATGATGATGAGATATGAAGGCCTGGACATTCAATGTCTGCTCCCCAAACGCCACCCTAGTCCTTATATACTGCACTACCTTTTACAGGGCCCTGGTGAAAAAGTAGTGCACTACATAGGGGATAGGGTGCCATTTGGGAAGAACGCTCAATGTGTTATTTGTCTCAGTGCCTGCGGTAGGGGTGGACAGTCTCTCGCTAACAGGACAGTGGACAGTCTATCACTAACAGGACAGTGGACAGTCTCTCACTAACAGGACAGTGGACAGTCTCTCACTAACAGGACAGTGGACAGTCTCTCACTAACAGGACAGTAGACAGTCTCTCACTAACAGGACAGTGGACAGTCTCTCACTAACAGGACAGTAGACAGTCTCTCACTAACAGGACAGTGGACAGTCTCTCACTAACAGGACAGTAGACAGTCTCTCACTAACAGGACAGTGGACAGTCTCTCACTAACAGGACAGTAGACAGTCTCTCACTAACAGGACAGTGGACAGTCTCTCACTAACAGGACAGTAGACAGTCTCTCACTAACAGGACAGTGGACAGTCTCTCACTAACAGGACAGTAGACAGTCTCTCACTAACAGGACAGTGGACAGTCTCTCACTAACAGGACAGTGAACAGTCTCTCACTAACAGGACAGTGGACAGTCTCTCACTAACAGGACAGTGAACAGTCTCTCACTAACAGGACAGTGGACAGTCTCTCACTAACAGGACAGGACAATAAGGACAATAAGACAATCTACTGTAGGGGTGGGCAGTCTCTCCTACAACATATAGGTCTCAGCATATCCAGTTTAAGTCTGAAGTTTACATACACCTTAGCCAAATACATTTAAACTCTGTTTTTCACAATTCTTGATATTTAATCCTAGTAAAAATTCCCTGTCTTAGGTCAGTTAGGATCACCACTTTATTTTAAGAATGTGAAATGTCAGAATAATAGTAGAGAGAATGATTTATTTCAGCTTTTATTTATTTCATCACATTCCCAGTGGGTCAGAAGTTTACGTACTGTGGCGTACAGCTGGTCGGCCACCAGGGGGAGACTCGTCGAGTCCTGGTGGCAGACGGAGTCTTCATCACGAGGCGATGGCTCCCTCTGCTGGACGTGCCAGGTCTCGACGGGCTCTCCATGCCAGGACTAATTGGGGCTGATTGCTCACCAGCTGTACAAGGCCCATAAAGCTGCCAGAGAGACTGGAGGAGGAAAGGACTCCCGTATAGTTGAAGACGTTTGCAGAGGTACGAGGAGGGAGTTCAGTTTTTGTGCCCGTCAGGATACAGATACCGGAGCCCAGAAGTACGGTGTCCTGGAGAGGGTCTCATAGGGGAGACTTGTCCCGGAGGGGGTCTCATAGGGGAGACTTGTCCCGGAGGGGGTCTCATAGGGGAGACTTGTCCCGGAGGGGGTCTCATAGGGGAGACTTGTCCCGGAGAGGGTCTCATAGGGGAGACTTGTCCCGGAGGGGGTCTCATAGGGGAGACTTGTCCCGGAGAGGGTCTCATAGGGGAGACTTGTCCCGGAGGGGGTCTCATAGGGGAGACTTGTCCCGGAGGGGGTCTCATAGGGGAGACTTGTCCCGGAGGGGGTCTCATAGGGGAGACTTGTCCCGGAGAGGGTCTCATAGGGGAGACTTGTCTTTTTCTTGTTGATTTATTATTGATTCATTATTTAAATAAACACCCTTGAAACCGAGCTAATCCTACTCCGTCCGTGTCTGATCCGTGTAAAAGTCTTGACCAAACCCCTGCCACAGTACACTCAGTTAGTATTTGGTAGCGTCGCCTTTAAATGGTTTAACTTGGGTCAAACGTTTCGGGTAGCCTTCCACAAGCTTCCCACAATAAGTTGGGTGAATTTTGGCCCATTCCTCCTGACAGAGCTGGTGTAACTGAGTCAGGTTTGTAGGCCTCCTTGATCGCACACGCTTTTTCAGTTCTGCCCACAAATGTTCTATAGGATTGAGGTCAGGGCTTTGTGATGGCCACTCCAATACCTCGACTTTGTTGTCCTTAAGCCATTTTGCGACAACTTTGGAAGTATGCTTGGAGTCATTGTCCATTTGGAAGACCCATTTGTGACCAAGCTTTAACTTCCTGACTGATGTCCTGAGATGTTGCTTCAATATATCCACATCATTTTCTCTCCTCATGATGCCATCTATTTTGTGAAGTGCACTAGTCCCTCCTGCAGCAAAGCACCGCCACAACATGATGCTGCCACCCCCGTGCTTCATGGTTGGGATGGTGTTCTTCAGCTTGCAAGCCTCCCACTTTTTCCTCCGAGCATAACAATGGTCATTATGGCCAAACAGTTCTATTTTTGTTTAATCAGACCAGAGGACATTTCTCTAAAAAATACAATCTTTGTCCCCATGTGCAGTTACAAACCGTAGTCTGGCTTTTTTATGGCGGTTTTGGTTCTGCGTGGTGTGGTGCTGTGTGGTGCTGTGTTTTGCTGTGTGGTGTGGGGCTGTGTAGTGTAGTGCTGTGTGTTGTGGTGTGGTGCTGTGTGGTGTGGTGTGGTGCGGTGTGGTGCTGTGTGGTGTGGTGCTGTGTGCTGTGTGGTGCTGTGTGCTGTGTGGTGCTGTGTGGTGCTGTGTGTTGTGGTGCTGTGTGCTGCTGTGCTGCTCATCTGGTACAGTATGTAGAGATGTGACCCAGATCTACTGCCAGGAATGTGTGTGTCCCAGATGACACCCTGTCTTCAACATA
Source organism: Oncorhynchus mykiss (assembly GCF_013265735.2). Classification (NCBI taxonomy): domain Eukaryota; kingdom Metazoa; phylum Chordata; class Actinopteri; order Salmoniformes; family Salmonidae; genus Oncorhynchus; species Oncorhynchus mykiss. The sequence continues at coordinate 3,866,282 of NC_048590.1, read as the reverse complement.
GTGCACTACTATTAACCAAGGGCCCAGAGGTCTAACTAGATTAGTTCAGTCCTTGAAAAAATCATCTGTTTTACAGTAACTGATAATATATTTTGTCGTTTTATTTTTTTGTTTAAACCTTTATTTCAACAGGAAGGTCATGCTGAGACCAAGAAACCTGATCATTGACCCGTTATCTCGATAGAAGAAGTCATTGTTATTGAATTAATATCTGATATCTCGTGATGTCATTGAACCCTCTGTAACTATAACACCAAATAGTCTTAGATCATATCGTCAAACGGTAAACTCATTATTAAAAAAACGACAGCTGAAATAAGTGTGAAAATTACTGCCCTTACCAGACTAGTCCACTAGATGGCAGGTTTTACACACAATCAACACAGACTCATCCTGCGTGCCTCCACTCTGTCCAGCTCCACTCCTCTCCACCTTTGATCCCATTGGCTCCTGGAATTACATCGCCTCAGCAGTGAATGTCATCATATTCACTGTAATGCAGCCTACCCCCCCCCCCCACCCCCCCCTTAAGCCTAAGCCTGAATTCATTCATCTGATATCAACTTCATTACTAAATCAGGGGCGGTCTTAGTGATTTGGATGCCCCCATGCAGAGGCCAATCTGAGTGGTTGAAAGCAACCGAGCGACTGAAACAGCATCCTCTCTGTCTCAGTATGTGTAGACCATGTATCTGATGCTGTCTCAGTATGTGTAGACCATGTATCTGATGCTGTCTCAGTATGTGTAGACCATGATGCTGTCTCAGTATGTGTAGACCATGATGCTGTCTCAGTATGTGTAGACCATGTATCCTCTCTGTCTCAGAATGTGTAGAGCATGTATCTGATGCTGTCTCAGTATGTGTAGACCATGTATCTGATGCTGTCTCAGTATGTGGAGACCATGTATCTGATGCTGTCTCAGTATGTGTAGACCATGTATCTGATGCTGTCTCAGTATGTGTAGACCATGTATCTGATGCTGTCTCAGTATGTGTAGACCATGTATCTGATGCTGTCTCAGTATGTGTAGACCATGTATCTGATGCTGTCTCAGTATGTGTAGACCATGTATCTGATGCTGTCTGGACAGTGAAACAGCGCCTCTCTGTCTCAGTGTGTGTAGACCATGTATCTGATGCTGTCTCAGTATGTGTAGACCATGTATCTGATGCTGTCTCAGTATGTGTAGACCATGTATTTGATGCTGTCTGGACAGTGAAACAGCATCTCTCTGTCTCAGTAAGTGTAGACCATGTATCTGATGCTGTCTGGACAGTGAAACAGCACCTCTCTGTCTCAGTATGTGTAGATCATGTATCTGATGCTGTCTCAGTATGTGTAGACCATGTATCTGATGCTGTCTGGACAATGAAACAGCATCTCTCTGTCTCAGTATGTGTAGACCATGTATCTGATGCTGTCTCAGTATGTGTAGACCATGTATCTGATGCTGTCTGGACAGTGAAACAGCATCCTCTCTGTCTCAGTATGTGTAGACCATGTATCTGATGCTGTCTGGACAGTGAAACAGCGCTCCCTCTGTCTCAGTATGTGTAGACCATGTATCTGATGCTGTCTCAGTATGTGTAGACCATGTATCTGATGCTGTCTGGACAGTGAAACAGCATCCTCTCTGTCTCAGTATGTGTAGACCATGTATCTGATGCTGTCTCAGTATGTGTAGACCATGTATCTGATGCTGTCTGGACAGTGAAACAGCACCTCTCTGTCTCAGAATGTGTAGACCATGTATCTGATGCTGTCTGGACAGTGAAACAGCATCCTCTCTGTCTCAGTATGTGTAGACCATGTATCTGATGCTGTCTGGACAGTGAAACAGCGCCCCCTCTGTCTCAGTATGTGTAGACCATGTATCTGATGCTGTCTGGACAGTGAAACAGCATCTCTCTGTCTCAGTATGTGTAGACCATGTATCTGATGCTGTCTCAGTATGTGTAGACCATGTATCTGATGCTGTCTCAGTATGTGTAGACCACCAAAACAGAAATACCTTAATATACATAAGTATTCAGACCGTTTGCTATGAGACTCTAAATTGAGTTCAGGTACATCATGTTTCCATTGGTCATCCTTGAGATGTTTCTACAACTTGATTGGAGTCCACCTGTGGTAAATTCAATTGATTGGACATGATTTGGAAAGACACACACCTGTCTATATAAGGTCCCACAGTTGACAGTTCATGTCAGAGCAAAAACCAAGCCGTGAGGTCGAAGGAATTGTCCGTAGAGCTCCGAGACAGGATGGTGTCGAGGCACAGATCTGGGGAAGGGTACCAAAACATTTCTGCAGCATTGAAGGTCCCCAAGAACACAGTGACCTCCATCATTCTAAAATGGAAGAAGTTTGGAACCACCAAGACTCTCCTAGAGCTGGCCGCTAAGCCAAACTGAGCAATCTGGGGAGAAGGGCGTTGGTCAGGGAGGTGACCAAGAACCCGATGGTCACTTTGACAGAGCTCCAGAGTTCCTCTGTGGAAATGGGAGAAACTTCCAGAAGGACAACCATCTCTGCAGCACTCCACCAATCAGGCCTTTAAAGTAGATTGGCCAGATGGAAGCAACTCCTCAATAAAAGGCACATGACAGCCCGCTTAGAGTTTGCCAAAAGGCACCTAAAGTACTCTCAGACCATGACAAACAAGATTCTCTGGTTTGATGAAACCAAGATTGAACTCTCTGGCCTGAATGCCAAGTGTCACATCTGGAGGAAACCTGGCACCATCCCTACGGTGAAGCATGGTGGTGGCAGTATCATGCTGTGGGGATGTTTTTCAGCAGCAGGGACTGGGAGACTAGTCAGGATCGAGGGAAAGGCCTGTCTGTCTCCCTGCCTGTCTGTCTCCCTGTCTGTCTCCCTGTCTGTCTCCCTGTCTGTCTCCCTGTCTGTCTCCCTGCCTGTCTGTCTCCCTGTCTGTCTCCCTGCCTGTCTCCCTGCCCGCCTCCCTGTCTGTCTCCCTGCCTGTCTCCCTGCCTGTCTCCCTGCCTGTGTCCCTGCCTGTGTCCCTGTCTGTCTCCCTGCCTGTCTGTCTCCCTGCCTGTCTGTCTCCCTGTCTGTCTCCCTGCCTGTCTCCCTGCCCGCCTCCCTGTCTGTCTCCCTGCCTGTCTCCCTGCCTGTCTGTCTCCCTGCCTGTCTGTCTCCCTGCCTGTGTCCCTTGCCTCCCTACCACCATGCAGGCAGCAAACTACCCATAAACTACCGGTGTCCTCTTCTCTTTCTTTCTCAATCTTGCTTCGTCTCAGCGGAGCAAAGAGTCCATGTTCACTTGTCTCACACTCTTCCAAACGGTTCCAAGTGCTTCCGCCCCCACACAGCTCTCCTGCTCTGTAACAGTCTCCCATAGCTGGCAGGCTCGTCACACACCGCGGGGAATGGAGATTTTTTTTTCAGCTCCATTTCTTAAATTGTATTTATTCTGGAACATTTGTGTGATATACAGCCGTTGTGATGCTGTCTTCACGGGGGGGGGGGGGTTTGAGGGGAGGGGGGGGGGGGGGGGGGGGGGGGGGGGGGTTGAGGGGAGGGGGGGTGTGCAGAGCTGAGGGGCATGTGACTTCTAAGAAAATTAACAGGATGACTTCATCCCAAATGGTCCTATCATGCTCTGGTTTAAAGTAGGGCACTTTATAGGGAATGAGGTGCAATTTGGGACACAGGCCTATAGTTTGAGTACGTCGTTAACACAGAAGTGGGATCCCAGAGGGAATAAGGATTCATGGTAGCAGTGGATGTGCCTGTCCCTAATGGCCCAGGTCTAAAGTAGTGCACAACGTAGGGAATAGGGTGCCATAGGGCTCTGGTCTAAAGTAGTGCACTATATAGGGAATAGGGCTCTGGTCAAAAGTAGTGCACTACGTAGGGAATAGGGTGCCATAGGGCACTGGTCTAAAGTAGTGCACTATATAGGGAATAGGATGCCATAGGGCTCTGGTCTAAAGTAGTGCACTATATAGGGAATAGGGCTCTGGTCTAAAGTAGTGCACTATATAGGGAATAGGGCTCTGGTCAAAAGTAGTGCACTATGTAGGGAATAGGGTGCCATAGGGCTCTGGTCTAAAGTAGTGCACTATAATAGGGAATAGGGCTCTGGTCTAAAGTAGTGCACTATATAGGGAATAGGGTGCCATAGGGCTCTGGTCTATAGTAGTACCACTATATAGGGAATAGGGCTCTGGTCTATAGTAGTACCACTATATAGGGAACAGGGCTCTGGTCTATAGTAGTACCACTATATAGGGAATAGGGCTATGGTCTATAGTAGTACCACTATATAGGGAATAGGGCTCTGGTCTATAGTAGTACCACTATATAGGGAATAGGGCTCTGGTCTATAGTAGTACTACTATATAGGGAATAGGGCTCTGGTCTATAGTAGTACCACTATATAGGGAATAAGGCTCTGGTCTATAGTAGTACCACTATATAGGGAATAGGGCTCTGGTATATAGTAGTACCACTATGTAGGGAATAGGGCTCTGGTCTATAGTAGTACCACTATATAGGGAATAGGGCTCTGGTCTATAGTAGTACCACTATATAGGGAATAGGGCTCTGGCCAGACAGGTGAGTGTCTGATCTAAACAGGGAGGGGTTTGGACACTGTATACCACTATATAGGGAATAGGGCTCCTGTCTATAGTAGTACCACTATGTAGGGAATAGGGCTCGGGTCTAAAGTAGTGCACTATATAGGGAATAGGGTGCCATTTGGGATGCTCCCTTGCTCTTTCCTGTCTGTTTTGACTAGCGAAGACACACTCAGCATTGTATGATACAGCCTCAACGGCAGCCCTTCGATTAGTGGTATGAAGACTCACAGGGGAGGTCTAGCAGACACAGCTTCAGTCTAATTCTGGAGGTCTAGCGGACACAACTTCAGTCTAGTTCTGGCCTAAGGCAGCCCTTAGATTAGTGGTATCAAGACTCACAGGGGAGGTCTAGTGGACATAGCTTCAGTCTAGTTCTGGAGGTCTAGCAGACACAGCTTCAGTCTAGTTCTGGAGGTCTAGCGGACACAGCTTCAGTCTAGTTCTGGAGGTCTAGCGGACACAACTTCAGTCTAGTTCTGGAGGTCTAGCGGACACAGCTTCAGTCTAGTTCTGGAGGTCTAGCGGACACAGCTTCAGTCTAGTTCTGGAGGTCTAGCGGACACAGCTTCAGTCTAGTTCTGGAGGTCTAGCAGACACAGCTTCAGTCTAGTTCTGGAGGTCTAGCGGACACAGCTTCAGTCTAGTTCTGGAGGTCTAGCAGACACAGCTTCAGTCTAGTTCTGGAGGTCTAGCGGACACAGCTTCAGTCTAGTTCTGGAGGTCTAGCGGACACAGCTTCAGTCTAGTTCTGGAGGTCTAGCAGACACAGCTTCAGTCTAGTTCTGGAGGTCTAGCGGACACAGCTTCAGTCTAGTTCTGGAGGTCTAGCAGACACAGCTTCAGTCTAGTTCTGGAGGTCTAGCGGACACAGCTTCAGTCTAGTTCTGGCCTAAGAAACGTTCTGGTCGGAGAATATCGATATAAACTTTTAAGTCCAGGACTTGGCTTGAACGTCCGAGAAATCGTCTCCCTAAAAGGTTTATTTTGGAAGTACCTCGCTGTATCGTTAATCGTGTTCAGCTTTAGGCCTACGAGGTAAGACCCCCCCCCCCCCCCCCCCTGTGAAACGCTGGCTGCTTTTATACTTGTGTGGGCGAGGAGATGGAGCTGTGTTTCTGATTTTAACATCTTTACCTTCCAGTTCATTAAAAACCACAGTTACAGTTGTTTGGTTTGTTGTGGAGCAATGATGCTTCCAAGTCGGTATGGAGCTCCAGCAGTCAGCTGACTTTCTGTGTCCCAACTGGCTCCCTATTCCCTATATAGTATAGACCAGAGCCCTATTCCCTATATAGTATAGACCAGAGCCCTATTCCCTATATAGTGGTACTACTATAGACCAGGGCCCTATTCCCTATATAGTGGTACTACTATAGACCAGAGCCCTATTCCCTATATAGTGGTACTACTATAGACCAGAGCCCTATTCCCTATATAGTGGTACTACTATAGACCAGGGCCCTATTCCCTATATAGTAGTACTACTATAGACCAGAGCCCTATTCCCTATATAGTGGTACTACTATAGACCAGAGCCCTATTCCCTATATAGTGGTACTACTATAGACCAGAGCCCTATTCCCTATATAGTGGTACTACTATAGACCAGAGCCCTATTCCCTATATAGTGCACTTCTTTAGATCAGGGCCCATAACCACCCTATTCCCTATATAGTGCACTACTTTAGACCAGGACCTATAGGGCTATTTAGGGAATAGGGTGCCATTTGGGACACCCACAGAGGATAGAGCAAATATTTGTCCCAGGAGTCACGCCAACCCCTGTATGATGATGGTGTAATTAAAGGGACAGGGTTGTTAAAGTCAGAGGCTCTATTAGGCTCTGTGGTTAAGCAGTGGTGGAGACATGCCCTTTAAGACACTAATGAAGCTAATGAGTGGTTTGTCACAATATCACCTCAGGTAGAGGCTCTGTGTTGTGGTGAGTGTCTGATCTAGTCAGGGAGGGGTTTTGGTGACTGGCCAGACAGATGAGTGTCTGATCTAGTCAGGGAGGGGTTTGGACCACTGGCCAGGCAGATGAGTGTCTGATCTAGTCAGGGAGGGGTTTGGACCACTGGCCAGACAGGTGAGTGTCTGATCTAGTCAGGGAGGGGTTTGGACCACTGGCCAGACAGGTGAGTGTCTGATCTAAACAGGGAGGGGTTTGGACACTGGCCAGACAGGTGAGTGTCTGATCTAGTCAGGGAGGGGTTTGGACCACTGGCCAGACAGGTGAGTGTCTGATCTAAACAGGGAGGGGTTTGGACACTGGCCAGACAGGTGAGTGTCTGATCTAAACAGGGTGGGTTTGGCCACTGGCCAGCCAGATGAGTGTCTGATCTAAACAGGGAAGGTTTTGGCCACTTTCCAGCCAGATGAGTGTCTGATCTAAACAGGGAGGGTTTTGGCCACTGACCAGCCAGATGAGTGTCTGATCTAAACAGGGAGGGTTTGGCCACTGGCCAGCCAGATGAGTGTCTGATCTAGTCAGGGAGGGTTTTCGGCCACTGGCCAGCCAGATGAGTGTCTGATCTAAACAGGGAGGGTTTGGCCACTGGCCAGCCAGATGAGTGTCTGATCTAAACAGGGAGGGTTTGGCCACTGACCAGCCAGATGAGTGTCTGATCTAAACAGGGAGGGTTTGGCCACTGACCAGCCAGACTAGTAGACTAATTTTGATTAGCCTGTTGACATTCAGGTCCAACATCTGTGCCATGCAATATTTGACAAGACTCAAAATTCAGTGGTCTGGAAGGTTAGTTTGACAGTCTGAAACTGTCTGGTTGTAGTAGAGAGACGTGTGTGTCAGAGGAGGCTGGTGGGAGGATATATAGGAGGATGGGCTCTTTGTAATGGCTGGAATGGAATCAATGGCATGTATCAAACACATGGAAACCACACGTCCATTTATGCAATTTAAGCCGCTACAATGAGCCCATCCTCCTATAGCTTCTCCCACCAGCCTCCACTGGTGTGTGTGTGTGTGTGTGTTGATGTCAGCGGGTTTGTTCTGTTTTTGTCTTTGGGAGGAAGACGGAGGTCATGTGATCCAGACCAGACTAGTGTTTGTTAGAAAAATAGAAGAAGAAGGAAGAAAAAAACAAGGTTGTATTATGTTGTAGTGGAGACAGGGGGTTTAACAACATGGCTACTAAAGGTTGGAGTGGAGACAGAGGGTTTAACAACATGGCTACTAAAGGTTGGAGTGGAGACAGGGAGTTTAACAACATGGCTACTAAAGGTTGGAGTGGAGACAGGGAGTTTAACAACATGGCTACTAAAGGTTGGAGTGGAGACAGGGAGTTTAACAACATGGCTACTAAAGGTTGGAGTGGAGACAGGGAGTTTAACAACATGGCTACTAAAGGTTGTATTATGTTGTAGTGGAGACAGGGAGTTTAACAACATGGCTACTAAAGGTTGGAGTGGAGACAGGGAGTTTAACAACATGGCTACTAAAGGTTGGAGTGGAGACAGGGAGTTTAACAACATGGCTACTAAAGGTTGTAGTGGAGACAGGGAGTTTAACAACATGGCTACTAAAGGTTGGAGTGGAGACAGGGAGTTTAACAACATGGCTACTAAAGGTTGGAGTGGAGACGGGGAGTTTAACAACATGGCTACTAAAGGTTGGAGTGGAGACAGGGAGTTTAACAACATGGCTACTAAAGGTTGGAGTGGAGACGGGGAGTTTAACAACATGGCTACTAAAGGTTGGAGTGGAGACAGGGAGTTTAACAACATGGCTACTAAAGGTTGGAGTGGAGACAGGGAGTTTAAGAACATGGCTACTAAAGGTTGGAGTGGAGACAGGGAGTTTAACAACATGGCTACTAAAGGTTGGAGTGGAGACGGGGAGTTTAACAACATGGCTACTAAAGGTTGTAGTGGAGACAGGGAGTTTAACAACATGGCTACTAAAGGTTGTAGTGGAGACAGGGAGTTTAACAACATGGCTACTAAAGGTTGGAGTGGAGACGGGGAGTTTAACAACATGGCTACTAAAGGTTAGAGTGGAGACAGGGAGTTTAACAACATGGCTACTAAAGGTTGTAGTGGAGACAGGGAGTTTAACAACATGGCTACTAAAGGTTGTAGTGGAGACAGGGAGTTTAACAACATGGCTACTAAAGGTTGTAGTGGAGACAGGGAGTTTAACAACATGGCTACTAAAGGTTGGAGTGGAGACAGGGAGTTTAACAACATGGCTACTAAAGGTTGTAGTGGAGACAGGGAGTTTAACAACATGGCTACTAAAGATTGTAGTGGAGACAGGGAGTTTAACAACATGGCTACTAAAGGTTGTAGTGGAGACAGGGAGTTTAACAACATGGCTACTAAAGGTTGTAGTGGAGACAGGGAGTTTAACAACATGGCTACTAAAGGTTGGAGTGGAGACGGGGAGTTTAACAACATGGCTACTAAAGGTTGTAGTGGAGACGGTGAGTTTAACAACATGGCTACTAAAGGTTGGAGTGGAGACGGGGAGTTTAACAACATGGCTACTAAAGGTTGGAGTGGAGACGGGGAGTTTAACAACATGGCTACTAAAGGTTGGAGTGGAGACAGGGAGTTTAACAACATGGCTACTAAAGGTTGTAGTGGAGACAGGGAGTTTAACAACATGGCTACTAAAGGTTGTAGTGGAGACAGGGAGTTTAACAACATGGCTACTAAAGGTTGGAGTGGAGACAGGGAGTTTAACAACATGGCTACTAAAGGTTGTATTATGTTGGAGTGGAGACGGGGAGTTTAACAACATGGCTACTAAAGGTTGGAGTGGAGACAGGGAGTTTAACAACATGGCTACTAAAGGTTGGAGTGGAGACAGGGAGTTTAAGAACATGGCTACTAAAGGTTGGAGTGGAGACAGGGAGTTTAACAACATGGCTACTAAAGGTTGGAGTGGAGACAGGGAGTTTAACAACATGGCTACTAAAGGTTGGAGTGGAGACAGGGAGTTTAACAACATGGCTACTAAAGGTTGGAGTGGAGACGGGGAGTTTAACAACATGGCTACTAAAGGTTGGAGTGGAGACGGGAGTTTAACAACATGGCTACTAAAGGTTGGAGTGGAGACGGGGAGTTTAACAACATGGCTACTAAAGGTTGGAGTGGAGACAGGGAGTTTAACAACATGGCTACTAAAGGTTGGAGTGGAGACAGGGAGTTAAACAACATGGCTACTAAAGGTTGGAGTGGAGACAGAGAGTTAAACAACATGGCTACTAAAGGTTGGAGTGGAGACAGGGAGTTTAACAACATGGCTACTAAAGGTTGGAGTGGAGACAGGGAGTTTAACAACATGGCTACTAAAGGTTGGAGTGGAGACAGGGAGTTTAACAACATGGCTACTAAAGGTTGTATTATGTTGGAGTGGAGACAGGGAGTTTAACAACATGGCTACTAAAGGTTGTATTATGTTGTAGTGGAGACGGGGAGTTTAACAACATGGCTACTAAAGGTTGGAGTGGAGACAGAGAGTTTAACAACATGGCTACTAAAGGTTGGAGTGGAGACAGGGAGTTTAACAACATGGCTACTAAAGTTTGGAGTGGAGACAGGGAGTTTAACAACATGACTACTATAGGTTGGAGTGGAGACAGGGAGTTTAACAACATGGCTACTAAAGGTTGGAGTGGAGACAGGGAGTTTAACAACATGGCTACTAAAGGTTGGAGTGGAGACAGAGAGTTAAACAACATGGCTACTAAAGGTTGGAGTGGAGACAGAGAGTTAAACAACATGGCTACTAAAGGTTGGAGTGGAGACGGGGAGTTTAACAACAAGGGTAAGTCTTAAATAGCTCCCTATTCCCTATATAGTAGTGCAGTACTTTTGACCAGAGTACTAAGAATTGCACTATAGAGAATAGGGAGCCATTTGGGGCACACAAAGCGAGGGTCAGACTAAGGACAAAGCAGAATAAGGATAATTGTTAATTTTCCCAGAGATGTTTAAAGGTGCATTCTGGGATTTGTACATCCATATTTGGATTTTAAATGAACGATACACACACACACACACACACACACACACACACTCTGCAGTCCTTAGGGTACCCTAAACCTAAACAACTTTAGTGCATGGTCATTATTCAGAGATCCTTCCAAGAATGTATTCCAAAAGGCACCATATTCCCTACGTAGTGCACTACTTTAGACCTGTGCCCTATGATAGTAGTGTACTAAGTAAGGAATAGTGCTCTGATCTGGCACAACTTGACCACCAGTCCACCTTCCTGCTTTAATTTTAATGCTGATTAGGGAGTTTAAGGTGGTTTTAGTGGAAATGTGGACTTTAAGACCCTAGAGCTGATTGTAGTGCCCCCTAACTAATCTAATCTACAGCGACCGGCAAGAGCTCATGATGTAGACTGGTACCTACTACCGATACTACACAAATGTGTGTGTGTGTGTGTGTGTGTGTGTGTGTGTGTGTGTGTGTGTGTGTGTGTGTGTGTGTGTGTGTGTGTGTGTGTGTGTGTGTGTGTGTGTGTGTGTCTATACTACGGTAGTGCCTGGTCATTGCTGAGAGATTTGACCAGCACACTGATCACCTGAACACTGGTTGACACCATTTAAACTGAACATCTGAACACTGGTTGACCCCATTTACCCTGAACACCTGAACACTGGTTGACCCAGTCACACTGAACACCTGAACACTGGTTGACCCCATTTACCCTGAACACCTGAACACTGGTTGACCCAGTCACACTGAACACCTGAACACTGGTTGACCCCATTTACCCTGAACACCTGAACACTGGTTGACCCCATTTACCCTGAACACCTGAACACTGGTTGACCCCATTTACCCTGAACACCTGAACACTGGTTGACCCAGTCACACTGAACACCTGAACACTGGTTGACCCCATTTACCCTGAACACCTGAACACTGGTTGACCCCATTTACCCTGAACACCTGAACACTGGTTGACCCCATTTACCCTGATCACCTGAACACTGGTTGACCCCATTTACCCTGAACACCTGAACACTGGTTGACCCCATTTACCCTGAACACCTGAACACTGGTTGACCCCATTTACCCTGAACACCTGAACACTGGTTGACCCCATTTACCCTGAACACCTGAACACTGGTTGACCCCATTTACCCTGAACACCTGAACACTGGTTGACCCAGTCACACTGAACACCTGAACACTGGTTGACCCAGTCACACTGAACACCTGAACACTGGTTGACCCCATTTACCCTGAACACCTGAACACTGGTTGACCCAGTCACACTGAACACCTGAACACTGGTTGACCCCATTTACCCTGAACACCTGAACACTGGTTGACCCCATTTACCCTGAACACCTGAACACTGGTTGACCCCATTTACCCTGAACACCTGAACACTGGTTGACACCATTTACCCTGAACACCTGAACACTGGTTGACCCCATTTACCCTGAACACCTGAACACTGGTTGACCCCATTTACCCTGAACACCTGAACACTGGTTGACCCCATTTACCCTGAACACCTGAACACTGGTTGACCCCATTTACTCTGAACACCTGAACACTGGTTGACCCCATTTACCCTGATCACCTGAACACTGGTTGACCCCATTTACCCTGAACACTTGACCTGTGAGTATTTGACAGATTTTTAGGTTTTGATGAATAAAAGTTGTAAATAAGCTTTATGTATTTCATGACCCCAGGGTAGCAACACAGACATGACCCCAGGGTAGCAACACAGACATGACCCCAGGGTAGCAACACAGACATGACCCCAGGGTAGCAACACAGACATGACCCCAGGGTAGCAACACAGACATGACCCCAGGGTAGCAACACAGACATAACCCCAGGGTAGCAACACAGACATGACCCCAGGGTAGCAACACAGACATGACCCCAGGGTAGCAACAGAGACATGACCCCAGGGTAGCAACACAGACATAACCCCAGGGTAGCAACACGGACATGACCCCAGGGTAGCAACACAGACATGACCCCAGGGTAGCAACACAGACATGACCCCAGGGTAGCAACACAGACATGACCCCAGGGTAGCAACACAGACATGACCCCAGGGTAGCAACACAGACATGACCCCAGGGTAGCAACACAGACATGACCCCAGGGTAGCAACACAGACATAACCCCAGGGTAGCAACACAGACATGACCCCAGGGTAGCAACACAGACATGACCCCAGGGTAGCAACAGAGACATGACCCCAGGGTAGCAACACAGACATAACCCCAGGGTAGCAACACGGACATGACCCCAGGGTAGCAACACAGACATGACCCCAGGGTAGCAACACAGACATGACCCCAGGGTAGCAACACAGACATGACCCCAGGGTAGCAACACAGACATGACCCCAGGGTAGCAACACAGACATGACCCCAGGGTAGCAACACAGACATGACCCCAGGGTAGCAACACAGACATAATACGTGATTTCAACGGGACTTCATCCATTCTGATAGTTTTATACTGTTTAATCCAAATCCAACTTGCCTGGCAGCATTATGGGTAAAACATTGAGGCCTAGTTAACTGGTGAACTGTTGGAATCATGGAAATATACGGATTATTCTAATTCTATTTTTGGAATATAGTGGGCAACAGTTGGAATACGTTGAAGCTCTGTGTGGGAAGAGGCAGGGCTCGGTGTGGGAAGAGGCAGGGCTCTGTGTGGGAAGAGGCAGGGCTCGGTGTGGGAAGAGGTAGAGCTCTGTGTGGGAAGAGGCAGGGCTCTGTGTGGGAAGAGGCAGGGCTCGGTGTGGGAAGAGGCAGGGCTCGGTGTGGGAAGAGGGCAGGGCTCGGTGTGGGAAGAGGCAGGGCTCGGTGTGGGAAGAGGCAGGGCTCTGTGTGGGAAGAGGCAGGGCTCGGTGTGGGAAGAGGCAGGGCTCGGTGTGGGAAGAGGCAGGGCTCGGTGTGGGAAGAGGGCAGGGCTCGGTGTGGGAAGAGGGCAGGGCTCGGTGTGGGAAGAGGCAGGGCTCGGTGTGGGAAGAGGGCAGGGCTCGGTGTGGGAAGAGGCAGGGCTCGGTGTGGGAAGAGGCAGGGCTCTGTGTGGGAAGAGGCAGGGCTCGGTGTGGGAAGAGGCAGGGCTCGGTGTGGGAAGAGGGCAGGGCTCGGTGTGGGAAGAGGGCAGGGCTCGGTGTGGGAAGAGGGCAGGGCTCGGTGTGGGAAGAGGCAGTGCTCGGTGTGGGAAGAGGCAGGGCTCGGTGTGGGAAGAGGCAGGGCTCGGTGTGGGAAGAGGCAGGGCTCGGTGTGGGAAGAGGGCAGGGCTCGGTGTGGGAAGAGGCAGGGCTCGGTGTGGGAAGAGGGCAGGGCTCGGTGTGGGAAGAGGGCAGGGCTCTGTGTGGGAAGAGGCAGGGCTCTGTGTGGGAAGAGGTAGGGTTCGGTGTGGGAAGAGGCAGGGCTCGGTGTGGGAAGAGGCAGGGCTCGGTGTGGGAAGAGGGCAGGGCTCGGTGTGGGAAGAGGCAGGGCTCGGTGTGGGAAGAGGCAGGGCTCGGTGTGGGAAGAGGGCAGGGCTCGGTGTGGGAAGAGGGCAGGGCTCGGTGTGGGAAGAGGCAGGGCTCGGTGTGGGAAGAGGCAGGGCTCGGTGTGGGAAGAGGCAGGGCTCTGTGTGGGAAGAGGCAGGGCTCTGTGTGGGAAGAGGCAGGGCTCGGTGTGGGAAGAGGCAGGGCTCGGTGTGGGAAGAGGTAGGGCTCGGTGTGGGAAGAGGCAGGGCTCGGTGTGGGAAGAGGGCAGGGCTCGGTGTGGGAAGAGGCAGGGCTCGGTGTGGGAAAAGGTAGGGCTCTGTGTGGGAAGAGGCAGGGCTCGGTGTGGGAAGAGGCAGGGCTCGGTGTGGGAAGAGGTAGGGCTCTGTGTGGGAAGAGGGCAGGGCTCGGTGTGGGAAGAGGGCAGGGCTCGGTGTGGGAAGAGGCAGGGCTCTGTGTGGGAAGAGGCAGGGCTCGGTGTGGGAAGAGGTAGGGCTCGGTGTGGGAAGAGGCAGGGCTCGGTGTGGGAAGAGGACAGGGCTCGGTGTGGGAAGAGGTAGGGCTCGGTGTGGGAAGAGGTAGGGCTCGGTGTGGGAAGAGGCAGGGCTCGGTGTGGGAAGAGGCAGGGCTCGGTGTGGGAAGCGGCAGGGCTCGGTGTGGGAAGAGGTAGGGCTCGGTGTGGGAAGAGGTAGGGCTCGGTGTGGGAAGAGGTAGGGCTCTGTGTGGGAAGAGGCAGGGCTCGGTGTGGGAAGAGGCAGGGCTCGGTGTGGGAAGAGGCAGGGCTCGGTGTGGGAAGAGGTAGGGCTCGGTGTGGGAAGAGGCAGGGCTCGGTGTGGGAAGAGGTAGGGCTCGGTGTGGGAAGAGGTAGGGCTCGGTGTGGGAAGAGGTAGGGCTCTGTGTGGGAAGAGGCAGGGCTCGGTGTGGGAAGAGGCAGGGCTCGGTGTGGGAAGAGGTAGGGCTCGGTGTGGGAAGAGGTAGGGCTCTGTGTGGGAAGCGGCAGGGCTCTGTGTGGGAAGAGGCAGGGCTCGGTGTGGGAAGAGGTAGGGCTCGGTGTGGGAAGAGGTAGGGCTCGGTGTGGGAAGAGGCAGGGCTCGGTGTGGGAAGAGGCAGGGCTCGGTGTGGGAAGAGGCAGGGCTCGGTGTGGGAAGAGGCAGGGCTCGGTGTGGGAAGAGGCAGGGCTCTGTGTGGGAAGAGGCAGGGCTCGGTGTGGGAAGAGGCAGGGCTCGGTGTGGGAAGAGGCAGGGCTCGGTGTGGGAAGAGGCAGGGCTCTGTGTGGGAAGAGGCAGGGCTCTGTGTGGGAAGAGGCAGGGCTCGGTGTGGGAAGAGGCAGGGCTCGGTGTGGGAAGAGGCAGGGCTCGGTGTGGGAAGAGGCAGGGCTCGGTGTGGGAAGAGGCAGGGCTCGGTGTGGGAAGAGGCAGGGCTCGGTGTGGGAAGAGGCAGGGCTCGGTGTGGGAAGAGGGCAGGGCTCGGTGTGGGAAGAGGGCAGGGCTCGGTGTGGGAAGAGGCAGGGCTCGGTGTGGGAAGAGGCAGGGCTCGGTGTGGGAAGCGGGCAGGGCTCGGTGTGGGAAGAGGCAGGGCTCGGTGTGGGAAGAGGCAGGGCTCGGTGTGGGAAGAGGGCAGGGCTCGGTGTGGGAAGAGGCAGGGCTTGGTGTGGGAAGAGGCAGGGCTCGGTGTGGGAAGAGGCAGGGCTCGGTGTGGGAAGAGGCAGGGCTCGGTGTGGGAAGAGGCAGGGCTCTGTGTGGGAAGAGGTAGGGCTCTGTGTGGGAAGAGGCAGGGCTCTGTGTGGGAAGAGGCAGGGCTCTGTGTGGGAAGAGGCAGGGCTCTGTGTGGGAAGAGGCAGGGCTCGGTGTGGGAAGAGGCAGGGCTCGGTGTGGGAAGAGGCAGGGCTCGGTGTGGGAAGAGGCAGGGCTCGGTGTGGGAAGAGGCAGGGCTCGGTGTGGGAAGAGGGCAGGGCTCTGTGTGGGAAGAGGGCAGGGCTCTGTGTGGGAAGAGGCAGGGCTCGGTGTGGGAAGAGGCAGGGCTCGGTGTGGGAAGAGGCAGGGCTCGGTGTGGGAAGAGGCAGGGCTCGGTGTGGGAAGAGGCAGGGCTCGGTGTGGGAAGAGGGCAGGGCTCGGTGTGGGAAGAGGGCAGGGCTCGGTGTGGGAAGAGGCAGGGCTCGGTGTGGGAAGAGGCAGGGCTCGGTGTGGGAAGAGGCAGGGCTCGGTGTGGGAAGAGGGCAGGGCTCGGTGTGGGAAGAGGGCAGGGCTCGGTGTGGGAAGAGGGCAGGGCTCGGTGTGGGAAGAGGCAGGGCTCGGTGTGGGAAGAGGCAGGGCTCGGTGTGGGAAGAGGTAGGGCTCGGTGTGGGAAGAGGCAAGGCTCGGTGTGGGAAGAGGCAGGGCTCGGTGTGGGAAGAGGGCAGGGCTCGGTGTGGGAAGAGGGCAGGGCTCGGTGTGGGAAGAGGGCAGGGCTCGGTGTGGGAAGAGGCAGGGCTCGGTGTGGGAAGAGGCAGGGCTCGGTGTGGGAAGAGGCAGGGCTCGGTGTGGGAAGCGGGCAGGGCTCGGTGTGGGAAGAGGCAGGGCTTGGTGTGGGAAGAGGCAGGGCTCGGTGTGGGAAGAGGCAAGGCTCAGTGTGGGAAGAGGCAGGGCTCGGTGTGGGAAGAGGGCAGGGCTCGGTGTGGGAAGAGGCAGGGCTCAGTGTGGGAAGAGGCAGGGCTCGGTGTGGGAAGAGGCAGGGCTCGGTGTGGGAAGAGGGCAGGGCTCGGTGTGGGAAGAGGCAGGGCTCGGTGTGGGAAGAGGCATGCCGTGGTAGGACTACTCGAGTTGCAAAACGGAGTGAACTAATAAAAACGGACATTACACACCTGGCTGAGTTGCGTAAACACATTTAATAAACCAAACATTGGAATCCGTTATAGAAGGAAAAAGGTAAACCTCCAAAAACGGTCCATGCATCAACCCCGGTGTGTAGTAAAATACAGTATATCTCCAAGCTCTACGGTGGATCAGGACCCATAGAGCATCCCCTTTATTCAATACACTGTGGATCAGGACCCACAGAGCATCCCCTTTATTCAATTCACTGTGGATCAGGACCCACAGAGCACACAACCCCTTTATTCAATTCACTGTGGATCAGGACCCACAGAGCACACAACCCCTTTATTCAATTCACTGTGGATCAGGACCCACAGAGCACACAACCCCTTTATTCAATTCACTGTGGATCAGGACCCACAGAGCAGACAACCCCTTTATTCAATTCACTGTGGATCAGGACCCACAGAGCACACAACCCCTTTATTCAATTCACTGTTGATCAGGACCCACAGAGCACACAACCCCTTTATTCAATTCACTGTGGATCAGGACCCACAGAGCACACAACCCCTTTATTAAATTCACTGTGGATCAGGACCCACAGAGCACACACCCCCTTTATTCAATTCACTGTGGATCAGGACCCACAGAGCACACAACCCCTTTATTCAATTCACTGTGGATCAGGACCCACAGAGCACACAACCCCTTTATTCAATTCACTGTGGATCAGGACCCACAGAGCACACAACCCCTTTATTCAACCCCTTTATCTTTGAACTCCAAAGGGTAACAGCCTCCTCCTCTCCTGTGGTTGGGCTGTATGACTGACACAGCACTTTTAGTGCACTCTGCTGCCTGCCAGGCTGCCACCTATCACACAGAACCAAGCTGCCACCTATCACACAGAACCAAGAGCCAGGCTGCCACCTATCACACAGAACCAAGAGCCAAGCTGCCACCTATCACACAGAACCAAGAGCCAAGCTGCCACCTATCACACAGAACCAAGAGTCAAGCTGCCACCTATCACACAGAACCAAGAGCCAAGCTGCCACCTATCACACAGAACCAAGAGCCAAGCTGCCACCTATCACACAGAACCAAGAGCCAAGCTGCCACCTATCACACAGAACCGAGAGCCAAGCACATGGCCTTGCCCTGTCTGTGCCCACCCCACCGTGTCCAGCCCCCTGCCCTGCCCACATTCTGCAGCCAACTGTAGAACAGCAGAGCTAACCCTGAAGTCCAGTCAGACAGACAGTCAGACAGCCAGCCAGTCTGCCAGTCAGACAGTCAGACAGTCAGTTAGTCAGCCAGTCAGTCAGTCAGTCAGTCAGTCAGCCAGTCAGACAGTTAGTCAGACAGCCGGCCAGTCAGCCAGTCAGTCAGTCAGTCAGTCAGTCAGACAGTCAGTTAGCCAGCCAGTCAGACAGTCAGTCAGCCAGCCAGTCAGTCAGTAAGACATTTAGTTCAAGCTGCCCATGGCCTGGGCATTAACAGAAACCAGATTGAAGCTGCCCATGGACTGAGCATTAACAGAAACCAGATTGAAGCTGCCCATGGCCTGGGTTTAACAGAAACCAGATTTAAGCCGCCCATGGCCTGGGCATTAACAGAAACCAGATTGAAGCAGCACAGGGCCTGGGTTTAACAGAACCCAGATTGAAGCTGCCCATGGCCTGGGTTTAACAGAAACCAGACTGAAGCTGCCCATGGCCTGGGCATTAACAGAAGGCAGATTGAAGCTGCCCATGGCCTGGGTTTAACAGAAACCAGATTGAAGCTGCCCATGGCCTGGGTTTAACAGAAACCAGATTGAAGCTGCCCATGGCCTGGGTTTAACAGAAGGCAGATTGAAGCTGCCCATCACCTGGGCATTAACAGAAACCAGATTGAAGCTGCCCATGGCCTGGGTTTAACTGAAACCAGATTGAAGCTGCCCATGGCCTGGGTTTAACAGAAACCAGATTGAAGCTGCCCATGGCCTGGGCATTAACAGAAGGCAGATTGAAGCTGCCCATGGCCTGGGCATTAACAGCAGGCAGATTGAAGCTGCCCATAGCCTGGGCATTAACAGAAACCAGATTGAAGCTGCCCAGGGCCTGGGTTTAACAGAAACCAGATTGAAGCTGCCCATGGCCTGGGTTGAACAGAAACCAGATTGAAGCTGCCCATGGCCTGGGCATTAACAAAAGGCAGATTGAAGCTGCCCATGGCCTGGGTTTAACAGAAACCAGATTGAAGCTGCCCATGGCCTGGGTTTAACAGAAACCAGATTGAAGCTGCCTATGGCCTGGGTTTAACAGAAACCAGATTGAAGCTGCCCATGGCCTGGGTTTAACAGAAGGCAGATTGAAGCTGCCCATGGCCTGGGCATTAACAGAAACCAGATTGAAGCTGCCCATGGCCTGGGTTTAACAGAAACCAGATTGAAGCTGCCCATGGCATGGGTTTAACAGAAACCAGATTAAAGCTGCCCATGGCCTGGGCATTAACTGAATGCAGATTGAAGCTGCCCATGGCCTGGGCATTAACAGAAACCAGATTGAAGCTGCCCATGTCCTGGGCATTAACAGAAACCAGATTAAAGCTGCCCATGGCCTGGGCATTAACTGAAGGCAGATTGAAGCTGCCCATGGCCTGGGCATGAACAGAAGCCAGATTGAAGCTGCCCATGGCCTGGGCATTAACAGAAGGCAGATTGAAGCTGCCCATGGCCTGGGCATTAACAGAAGGGAGATTGAAGCTGCCCATAGCCTGGGCATTAACAGAAGGCAGATTGAAGCTGCCCATGTTCTGGTTATTAACAGAAGGCAGACTGAAGCTGCCCATGACCTGGGCATTAACAGAAGCCAGATTGAAGCTTCCCATGGCCTGGGCATTAACAGAAGGCAGATTGAAGCTGCCCATGGCCTGGGCATTAACAGAAGGCAGATTGAAGCTGCCCATAGCCTGGGCATTAACAGAAGGCAGATTGAAGCTGCCCATGGCCTGGGTTTAACAGAAGGCAGATTGAAGCTGCCCATGGCCTGGGCATTAACAGAAGGCAGATTGAAGCTGCCCATGGCCTGGGCATTAATAGAAGGCAGATTGAAGCTGCCCATGTTCTGGTTATTAACAGAAGGCAGACTGAAGCTGCCCATGACCTGGGCATTAACAGAAGGCAGATTGAAGCTGCCCATGGCCTGTATATTAACAGAAGGCAGATTGAAGCTGCCCATGGCCTGGGCATTAACAGAAGGCAGATTGAAGCTGCCCATGTTCTGGGTTTAACAGAAACCAGATTGAAGCTGCCCATGGCCTGGGTTTAACAGAAACCAGATTAAAGCTGCCTATGGCCTGGGTTTAACAGAAACCAGATTGAAGCTGCCCATGGACTGGGTTTAACAGAAGGCAGATTGAAGCTGCCCATGGCCTGGGCATTAACAGAAACCAGATTGAAGCTGCCCATGGCCTGGGTTTAACAGAAACCAGATTGAAGCTGCCCATGGCCTGGGTTTAACAGAAACCAGAATAATGCTGCCCATGGCCTGGGCATTAACTGAATGCAGATTGAAGCTGCCCATGGCGTGGCCATTAACAGAAACCAGATTGAAGCTGCCCATGGCCTGGGCATTAACAGAAACCAGATTGAAGCTGCCCATGGCCTGGGCATTAACTGAAGGCAGATTGAAGCTGCCCATGGCCTGGGCATTAACAGAAGCCAGATTGAAGCTGCCCATGGCCTGGGCATTAACAGAAGGCAGATTGAAGCTGCCCATGGCCTGGGCATTAACAGAAGGCAGATTGAAGCTGCCCATGGCCTGGGTTTAACAGAAGGCAGATTGAAGCTGCCCATGGCCTGGGTTTAACAGAAGGCAGATTGAAGCTGCCCATGGCCTGGGTTTAACAGAAGGCAGATTGAAGCTGCCCATGGCCTGGGTTTAACAGAAGGCAGATTGAAGCTGCCCATGGCCTGGGCATAAACAGAAACCAGATTGAAGCTGCCCATGGCCTGGGCATTAACAGAAGGCAGATTGAAGCTGCCCATGGCCTGGGCATTAACAGAAACCAGATTGAAGCTGATCATGGCCTGGGCTTTAACAGAAGGCAGATTGAAGCTGCCCATGGCCTGGGCATTAACAGAAACCAGATTGAAGCTGCCCATGGCCTGGGCATTAACAGAAGGCAGATTGAAGCTGCCCATGGCCTGGGCATTAACAGAAGGCAGATTGAAGCTGCCCCTGGCCTGGGTTTAACAGAAGGCAGATTGAAGCTGCCCATGGCCTGGGCATTAACAGAAACCAGATTGAAGCTGCCCCTGGCCTGGGTTTAACAGAATGCAGACTGAAGCTGCCCATGGCCTGGGCATTAACAGAAACCAGATTGAAGCTGCCCATGGCCTGGGTTTAACAGAAGGCAGATTGAAGCTGCCCATGGCCTGGGCATGAACAGAAACCAGATTGAAGCTGCCCATGGCCTGGGCATTAACAGAAACCAGATTGAAGCTGCCCATGGCCTGTGCATTAACAGAAACCAGATTGAAGCTGCCCATGGCCTGGGCATTAACAGAAGGCAGATTGAAGCTGCCCATGGCCTGGGCATTAACAGAAGGCAGATTGAAGCTGCCCATGGCCTGGGTTTAACAGAAGGCAGATTGAAGCTGCCCCTGGCCTGGGCTTTAACAGAAGGCAGATTGAAGCTGCCCATGGCCTGGGCATTAACAGAAACCAGATTGAAGCTGCCCATGGCCTGGGTTTAACAGAAGGCAGATTGAAGCTGCCCCTGGCCTGGGCTTAACAGAAGGCAGATTGAAGCTGCCCATGGCCTGGGCATTGACAGAAACCAGATTGAAGCTGCCCATGGCCTGGGCATTGACAGAAACCAGATTGAAGCTGCCCATGGCCTGGGTTTAACAGAAGGCAGTTTGAAGCTGCCCATGGTCTGGGCATTGGTAGTCTGAGCGTTATTTTAGGGTCTTAGTTGGTTCCCCTCTGTTCTGGCTCTTCCTGTCACATTGACTCTTGGTCACGGGGGCCCTGAGTGTGTGTGTGTGTGTGTGTGTGTGTGTGTGTGTGTGTGTGTGTGGCTGTGCTTGTGTTTGTGTGTGTTTGTGTGTGTGTGTGTGTGTGTGTGTGTGTGTGTGTGTGTGTGTGTGTGTGTGTGTGTGTGTGTGTGTGTGTGTGTGTTCTGCAGTAAGGAGGAGTAGGTCGTGTAAAGGTCAACCACTTCTCCCTACTATAATGTTTTCTTCTGACTTCTCCTCTTCCCACCTTCTAGCTGTCCAGCATCTGTTTCCTTCCCCCTAAACTAGGTAGTGAGCAGTGTTCACTGTGACTACACCCTGTATCAAAATCAAATTTGATGTTATTGGTCACTTACACGTGGTTAGCAGATGTTATTGGTCACTTACACGTGGTTAGCAGATGTTATTGCGAGTGTAGCTAAATGCTTGTGCTTCTAGCGCCGACAGTGCAGTAACATCTAACAGTAATTTCTAACAGTTTCACAACATACACACCCAAATACACATAAATCTAAGTAAGGAAGGATTAAGAATGTATATACACATTTGTCAGAGCAGCATAGGACTAAGATACAGTAGACCAGTATAGAATACAGTATATGCATAGTATAGAGTACAGTATATACATAGTATAGAGTACAGTATATACATAGTATAGAGTACAGTATATACATAGTATAGAGTACAGTATATGCATAGTATATAGTACAGTATATACATAGTATAGAGTACAGTATATACATAGTATAGAGTACAGTATATACATAGTATAGAGTACAGTATATACATAGTATAGAGTACAGTATATGCATAGTATATAGTACAGTATATACATAGTATAGAGTACAGTATATACATAGTATAGAGTACAGTATATACCTAGTATAGAGTACAGTATATACATAGTATAGAGTACAGTATATACCTAGTATAGAGTACAGTATATACCTAGTATAGAGTACAGTATATACATATGAGATGGGTGACAGAGTATTTACAAACAATTAAAGTGACTAAGATACAGTGGCATAGTATAGAGTACAGTTTATACATATGAGATGAGTAATGCAAGATACGGAAACATTATTAATTAAAGTGGCTAGTGATTTCTAGTCTATGTCTATAGGCAGCAGCCTCTAATGTGTTAGTGGTGGCTGTTTAACAGTCTGATGGCCTTGAGATAGAAGCTGTTTAACAGTCTGATGGCCTTGAGATAGAAGCTGTTTTTCAGTCTCTCGGTCCCAGCTTTGATGCACCTGTACTGACCTCGCCTTCTAGATGATAGCGTGGTGAACAGGCAGTGGCTCGAGTGGTTGTTGTCCTTGATGATCTTTATGGCCTTCCTGTAACATCGGGTGGTGTATGTGTCCTGGAGGGCAGGTAGTTTGCCCCCGTGATGCGTTGGGCAGATCGCACTACACTCTGCAGAGCCCTGTGGTTGTGGGCGGTCCAGTCTCAACTCTACACAATCAGTGTTCTGGTTCTACCCGGTCCAGCCTCACCTCTACACAATCAGTGTTCTGGTTCCACCCGGTCCAGTCTCACCTCTACACAACACAATCAGTGTTCTGGTTCCACCCGGTCCAGTCTCACCTCTACACAACCAGTGTTCTGGTTCCACCCTGTCCAGTCTCACCTCTACACAACACGATCAGTGTTCTGGTTCTACCCGGTCCAGTCTCAACTCTACACAATCAGTGTTCTGGTTTCACCCGGTCCAGTCTCACCTCTACACTATCAGTGTTCTGGTTCTACCCGGTCCAGTCTCACCTCTACACAACATGATCAGTGTTCTGGTTCTACCCGGTCCAGTCTCAACTCTACACAATCAGTGTTCTGGTTTCACCCGGTCCAGTCTCACCTCTACACCATCAGTGTTCTGGTTCTACCTGGTCCAGTCTCACCTCTACACAATCAGTGTTCTGGTTCTACCCGGTCCAGTCTCACCTCTACACCATCAGTGTTCTGGATCCACCCGGTCCAGTCTCACCTCTACACAACATGATCAGTGTTCTGGTTCTACCCGGTCCAGTCTCACCTCAACACGATCAGTGTTCTGGTTCTACCCGGTCCAGTCTCACCTCTACACAATCAGTGTTCTGGTTCTACCCGGTCCAGTCTCACCTCTACACCATCAGTGTTCTGGTTTCACCCGGTCCAGTCTCACCTCTACACAATCAGTGTTCTGGTTCTACCCGGTCCAGTCTCACCTCTACACAACACAATCAGTGTTCTGGTTCTACCCGGTCCAGCCTCACCTCTACACAACACAATCAGTGTTCTGGTTCTACCCGGTCCAGCCTCACCTCTACACAACACAATCAGTGTTCTGGTTCTACCCGGTCCAGCCTCACCTCTACACAATCAGTGTTCTGGTTCCACCCGGTCCAGCCTCACCTCTAAACAATCAGTGTTCTGGTTCCACCCGGTCCAGTCTCACCTCTACACAACACGATCAGTGTTCTGGTTCTACCCGGTCCAACCTCACCTCTACACAATCAGTGTTCTGGTTCCACCCGGTCCAGTCTCACCTCTACACAATCAGTGTTCTGGTTCTACCCGGTCCAGTCTCACCTCTACACAATCAGTGTTCTGGTTCTACCCGGTCCAGTCTCACCTCTACACAACACGATCAGTGTTCTGGAACACAGAGAAAGTTTACATCGGGTTGAAATAGAAGGTTGGATTTCTGAGGGAATTCCTGATTCTACCTGGGTTATGTTGGAGAGGCTTCCATTAAACAACACCCTCTGTGTTCTGTTAGACAGATACCACTGTGTCATCAACGATCTAACTGTTAGACAGATACCACTGTATCATCAAAGATCTAACTGTTAGACAGATACCACTGTGTCATCAAAGACCTAACTGTTAGACAGATACCACTGTGTCATCAAAGATCTAACTGTTAGACAGATACCACTGTGTCATCAAAGATCTAACTGTTAGACAGATACCACTGTGTCATCAAAGATCTAACTGTTAGACAGATACCACTGTGTCATCAAAGATCTAACTGTTAGACAGATACCACTGTGTCATCAAAGATCTAACTGTTAGACAGATACCACTGTATCATCAAAGATCTAACTGTTAGACAGATACCACTGTATCATCAAAGATCTAACTGTTAGACAGATACCACTGTGTCATCAAAGATCTAACTGTTAGACAGATACCACTGTGTCATCAAAGATCTAACTGTTAGACAGATACCACTGTGTCATCAAAGATCTAACTGTTAGACAGATACCACTGTATCATCAAAGATCTAACTGTTAGACAGATACCGCTGTATCATCAAAGATCTAACTGTTAGACAGATACCACTGTGTCATCAAAGATCTAACTGTTAGACAGATACCACTGTGTCATCAAAGATCTAACTGTTAGACAGATACCGCTGTATCATCAAAGATCTAAGTGAGTTTCAGAGGTAGTCAGTGCATGAATGTTATCTGTTAATAGCAAGTTATTGATTTAATCAACCTTGTTTCTTAGGCTACATATGATAATGTGGGCTATTTTTATGAACATTTCTGGGATTCTTGAATGTTTTTATTTGGTTTACTTGGGAGGCTTATCAGAGGTAGACATGAAAGTGATGTTTATGTTTGAGCTGATAGTGCAGGGTGAGCTGCACACAGTGGACTTCCTAGTAGAGCAAACCGCCTCAGTGCTAACAGTATAACTCAGTTTCATAGGCGCGTGGTAACTGCATACAACAGCTGTAGGATTGACAGAGGCATTCAGGAGAGATGGAGCGACATGCATTAAGTTACTGACATCATGACGTCCAACGCCCCTGGGACAATGTACAGCAGCACTACGACAACTCAGCGACACAGTGGTAGGGATTATCTGAGCAGGGCTTGTGTCACCGATAAGTCATTGTCTCAATGATTTTACAGTAACACAACATGTGTGGTTCCTAACTAGACTGAATTTACAGTAACACAGCATGTGTGGTTCTTAACTAGACTGATATTACAGTAACACAACATGGTTCCTAACTAGACTGATTTTACAGTAACACATCATGTTCCTAACTAGACTGATTTTACAGTAACACATCATGGTTCCTAACTAGACTGATTTTACAGTAACACAACATGGTTCCTAACTAGACTGATTTTACAGTAACACAACATGGTTCCTAACTAGACTGATTTTACAGTAACACAACATGGTTCCTAACTAGACTGATTTTACAGTAACACATCATTGTTCCTAACTAGACTGATTTTACAGTAACACAACATGGTTCCTAACTAGACTGATTTTACAGTAACACATCATGGTTCCTAACTAGACTGATTTTACAGTAACACAACATGGTTCCTAACTAGACTGATTTTACAGTAACACATCATGGTTCCTAACTAGACTGATTTTACAGTAACACAACATGGTTCCTAACTAGACTGATTTTACAGTAACACAACATGGTTCCTAACTAGACTGATTTTACAGTAACACAACATGGTTCCTAACTAGACTGATTTTACAGTAACACAACATGGTTCCTAACTAGACTGATTTTACAGTAACACAACATGGTTCCTAACTAGACTGATTTTACAGTAACACAACATGGTTCCTAACTAGACTGATTTTACAGTAACACATCATGGTTCCTAACTAGACTGATTTTACAGTAACACAACATGGTTCCTAACTAGACTGATTTTACAGTAACACAACATGGTTCCTAACTAGACTGATTTTACAGTAACACATGATTCAACACACGTTTCCCATCTCAGTCAGGCCTTTAACTTTCCAAAGCAGTTCAACCGTGGTTTATTACGATGATAGAATGTATCGACATAGATGTATCATTTCTCAAATCAAGGAAATTACACGTACACAAGTCCACAATGGGATTATCAGATAGGCATTACCACTGTTCCTGTCATATTGATGTGACTTCCTGGATGAATCATTGTGTCGGTCTCACCCTGATACCCGACACCTCTACGTGCTGCTCGTCCCATCACCGTTCCTTTCCCAGAAGTAAAGATTCGTCTCAACCTGTCCAGGGGAATCACCAGCAGGAAGTGGTCGCCGCGTACGTCCTGTCGCGCGATGTCACGTCCTGTCTGCAGAGACGTTGAGGTGTTACCGAGTCTTTCTCTCCTGACAGGTCGGACTGGTTCTGGATGAGACAGGTGTGTGAAGGTATGATATACAGGATGAGACAGGTGTGTGTGTGTGGTGTGTTTGTGTGTGTGTTTGTGTGTGTGTGTGTGTGTGTGTGTTTGTGTGTGTGTGTGTGTGTGTGTGTGTGTGTGGTATGTGTGTGTTTGCATGTGCGATGATACAGGTGTGTTTGTTTGTGTGTGTGTGCGTGTGCGTTTGCGATGATACAGGTGTGTAGGTGTGTATGTACAGTCCTGTAGGGGATGGACTTGGCTGCTGATTCAACTCTACTGGAACCACAGTATCAGTCAGATGTTTGGACAAACCTACTCATTCCAGGGTTCTAGAACACCTACTCATTCCAGGGTTCTAGAACACCTACTCATTCAAGGGTTTGTCTTTATTTTGACTATTTTCTACATTGTAGAATAATAGTGAAGACATCAACACTAGGAATCAACACATATGGAGTCATGTAGTAACCAAAAATGTGTTAAACAAATCAAAATATATTTTAGATTTGAGATTCTTCAAAGTAGCCACCCTTTGCCTTGGTGACAGCTTTGCACATTCTTGGGATTCTGTCAACCAGCTTCACCTGGAATGCTTTTCCAACAGTCTTGAAGGAGTGCATATGCTGAGCACTTGTTGGCTGCTTTTTCTTCACTCTGCGGTCCAACTCATCCCAAACCATCTAAATTGGGTTGAGGTCGGGTGATTATGGAGGCCAGGTCATCTGATGCAGCACTCCATCACTCTCTTTCTTGGTCAAATAGCCCTGACACAGCCTGGAGGCTAAGCACAAACCAGATGGGATGGCTTATCACTGCAGAATGCTGTGTTGCCATGATGGATGGTTAAGTGTGCCTCGATTTCTAAATAAATCACTGACAGTGTCACCAGCAAAGCACCCCAACACCATCACACCTCCTCCTCCATGCTTCACGGTGGGAACCACACATGCGGAGATCATCCGTTCACCTACTCTGCGTCTCACAAAGACACGGCGGTTGGAAACAAAAATCTTAAATTTGGACTCATCAGACCAAAGGACAGATTTCCACCGGTCTAATGTTCATTGCTCATGTTTCTTGACCCAAAGCAAGTCTCTTCTTCTCATTGGTGTCCTTTAGTAGTGGTTTCCTTGCAGCAATTTGACCTTGAAGGCCTGATTCACTAAGTCTCCTCTGAACAGTTGATGTTGAGATGTGTCTGTACTTGAACTCTGTGAAGAATGTATTTGGACTGCAATCTGAGGTGCAGTTAATTCTAATGAATTTATCCTCTGCAGCAGAGGTAACTCTGGGTCTTCCTTTCCTGTGGCGGTCCTCATGAGAGACAGTTAACTCTAATGAACTGATCCTCTGCAGCAGAGGTAACTCTGGGTCTTCCTTTCCTGTGGCGGTCCTCATGAGAGCCAGTTTCATCATAGCGCTTGATGGTTTTTGCGGCTGCACTTGAATAAACTTTAAAAGTTCTTGAAATTTTCCGCATTGACTTTCCTTCATGTCTTAAAGTAATGATGGACGTTTCTCTTTGCTTATTTGAGCTGTTCTTGCCATAAAATGACCGTGGTCTTTTACCAAATAGGGCTTCTGTATAGAACCACTACCATGTCAACTAATTGTATGAAATGCATTAAGAAGGAAAGACTTTCCATTAATTAAATTTTAACCAGGCACACCTGTTAAATGAAATGCATTCCAGGTGACTACCTCATGAAGCTAGTTGAGAGAATGCCAAGAGTGTGCAAAGCTGTCATCAAGGCAATTTGAAGAATCAAACATATAAAATATATTTAGATTTGTTTTTTTGGTTGCTACATGACTCCATGTTTTGTTTCATAGTTTTGATGTCTTCACTATTATTCTACAATGTAGCAAATAGTAAAATATAAGGAAAAACCCTATAAAGAGTATTTTGACGGATACTTTGTACTGTAACTACATCTATCTACTGTATCTACATATCTACTGTATCTACATCTATCTCCTGTATCTACCTATCTACTGTAACCACATCTATCTCCTGTATCTACCTATCTACTGTATCTACATCTATCTCCTGTATCTACATATCTACTGTAACTACATCTATCTACTGTATCTACCTATCTACTGTATCTACCTATCTACTGTATCTACATATATCTACTGTATCTACCTATCTACTGTATCTACATCTATCTCCTGTAACTACATCTATCTACTGTATCTACATCTATCTCCTGTATCTAACTATCTACTGTAACTACATCTATCTACTGTAACTACATTTATCTACTGTATCTACATCTATCTCCTGTATCTACCTATCTACTGTATCTACATCTATCTCCTGTATCTACCTATCTACTGTATCTACATCTATCTACTGTATCTACATCTATCTACTGTATCTACATCTATCTACTGTATCTACATCTATCTCCTGTATCTACATCTATCTCCTGTATCTACCTATCTACTGTATCTACATCTATCTCCTGTATCTACATATCTACTGTATCTACATCTATCTACTGTATCTACCTATCTACTGTATATACATCTATCTCCTGTATCTACCTATCTACTGTATCTACATCTATCTACTGTATCTACCTATCTACTGTATCTACATCTATCTACTGTAACTACATCTATCTACTGTAACTACATCTATCTACTGTAACGACATCTATCTACTGTAACTACACCTATCTACTGTAACTACCTATCTACTGTATCTACATCTATCTACTGTAACTACACCTATCGAATGTACTGTATCTACATCTATCAAATGTGACTACATCTATCTCCTGTAACTACACCTATCTACTGTAACTACCTATCTACTGTATCTACATCTATCTACTCTAACTACACCTATCAAATGTACTGTATCTACATCTATCAAATGTGACTACATCTATCAACTGTGACTACATCTATCTACTGTATCTACATCTATCTACTGTAACTACACCTATCGAATGTACTGTATCTACATCTATCAAATGTGACTACATCTATCAACTGTGACTACATCTATCTACTGTAATTACATATATCTACTGTAACTACATCTATCTACTGTATCTACAACTATCTACTGTATCTACCTATCTACTGTAACTACATCTATCTACTGTACTGCAACTACATCTATCTACTGTAACTACATCTATCTACTGTAACTACATCTATCTACATCTATCTCCAACTACATCTATCTCCTGTAACTACATCTATCTACTGTATCTACATCTATCTACTGTAACTACCTATCTACTGTATCTACATCTATCTACTGTATCTACATCTATCTACTGTAACTACACCTATCTAATGTACTGTATCTACATCTATCTCCTGTATCTACCTATCTACTGTATCTACATCTATCTCCTGTATCTACCTATCTACTGTAACTACATATATCTCCTGTATCTACCTATCTCCTGTATCTACATCTATCTACTGTAACTACATCTATCTACTGTATCTACATATATCTCCTGTATCTACCTATCTACTGTATCTACATCTATCTACTGTATCTACCTATCTACTGTATCTACATCTATCTACTGTATCTACCTATCTACTGTATCTACATATATCTACTGTAACTACATCTATCTACTGTAACTACATCTATCTCCTGTATCTACCTATCTACTGTATCTACATCTATCTACTGTATCTACCTATCTACTGTATCTACATCTATCTACTGTAACTACATATATCTACTGTAACTACATCTATATACTGTAACTACACCTATCTAATGTACTGTAACTACATCTATCTCCTGTATCTACCTATCTACTGTATCTACATCTATCTCCTGTATCTACATCTATCTACTGTAACTACATCTATATACTGTAACTACACCTATCTAATGTACTGTAACTACATCTATCTCCTGTATCTACCTATCTACTGTATCTACATCTATCTCCTGTATCTACCTATCTACATCTATCTACTGTAACTACCTATCTACTGTAACTACATCTATCTCCTGTATCTACCTATATACTGTATCTACATCTATCTACTGTATCTACCTAATTACTGTAACTACATCTATCTACTGTATCTACCTATCTACTGTATCTACATCTATCTACTGTAACTACACCTATCTAATGTACTGTAACTACATCTATCTACTGTAACTACATCTATCTCCTGTATCTACCTAATTACTGTATCGACATCTATCTACTGTATCTACATCTATCTACTGTAACTACATCTATCTACTGTAACTACACCTATCTAATGTACTGTATCTACATCTATCTCCTGTATCTACCTATCTACTGTAACTACATATATCTCCTGTATCTACCTATCTACTGTATCTACATCTATCTACTGTATCTACATCTATCTACTGTAACTACATCTATCTCCTGTACCTACCTATCTACTGTAACTACATATATCTCCTGTATCTACCTATCTACTGTATCTACATCTATCTACTGTAACTACATCTATCTACTGTATCTACCTATCTACTGTATCTACATCTATCTCCTGTATCTACCTATCTACTGTATCTACATCTATCTACTGTAACTACATCTATCTCCTGTATCTACATATCTACTGTATCTACATCTATCTACTGTATCTACATCTATCTACTGTATCTACCTATCTACTGTATATACATCTATCTCCTGTATCTACATCTATCTACTGTATCTACATCTATCTACTGTATCTACATCTATCTACTGTATCTACATCTATCTACTGTATCTACATCTATCAAATGTGACTACATCTATCAACTGTGACTACATCTATCTACTGTAATTACATATATCTACTGTAACTACATCTATCTACTGTATCTACAACTATCTACTGTATCTACCTATCTACTGTAACTACATCTATCTACTGTACTGCAACTACATCTATCTACTGTAACTACATCTATCTACTGTAACTACATCTATCTACTGTAACTACACCTATCTACTGTATCTACATCTATCTACTGTAACTACAACTATCTACTGTATCTACAACTATCTACTGTAACTACATCTATCTACTGTATCTACAACTATCTACTGTAACTACACCTATCTACTGTATCTACATCTATCTACTGTAACTACACCTATCTACTTTATCTACAACTATCTACTGCAACTACATCTATCTACTGTAACTACACCTATCTACTTTATCTACAACTATCTACTGCAACTACATCTATCTCCTGTAACTACATCTATCTACTGTATCTACATCTATCTACTGTAACTACCTATCTACTGTATCTACATCTATCTACTGTATCTACATCTATCTACTGTAACTACACCTATCTAATGTACTGTATCTACATCTATCTCCTGTATCTACCTATCTACTGTATCTACATCTATCTCCTGTATCTACCTATCTACTGTAACTACATATATCTCCTGTATCTACCTATCTACTGTATCTACATCTATCTACTGTAACTACATCTATCTACTGTATCTACATATATCTCCTGTATCTACCTATCTACTGTATCTACATCTATCTACTGTATCTACCTATCTACTGTATCTACATCTATCTACTGTATCTACCTATCTACTGTATCTACATATATCTACTGTAACTACATCTATCTACTGTAACTACATCTATCTCCTGTATCTACCTATCTACTGTATCTACATCTATCTACTGTATCTACCTATCTACTGTATCTACATCTATCTACTGTAACTACATATATCTACTGTAACTACATCTATATACTGTAACTACACCTATCTAATGTACTGTAACTACATCTATCTCCTGTATCTACCTATCTACTGTATCTACATCTATCTCCTGTATCTACATCTATCTACTGTAACTACATCTATATACTGTAACTACACCTATCTAATGTACTGTAACTACATCTATCTCCTGTATCTACCTATCTACTGTATCTACATCTATCTCCTGTATCTACCTATCTACTGTATCTACATCTATCTCCTGTATCTACCTATCTACATCTATCTACTGTAACTACCTATCTACTGTAACTACATCTATCTCCTGTATCTACCTATATACTGTATCTACATCTATCTACTGTATCTACCTAATTACTGTAACTACATCTATCTACTGTATCTACCTATCTACTGTATCTACATCTATCTACTGTAACTACACCTATCTAATGTACTGTAACTACATCTATCTACTGTAACTACATCTATCTCCTGTATCTACCTAATTACTGTATCGACATCTATCTACTGTATCTACATCTATCTACTGTAACTACATCTATCTACTGTAACTACACCTATCTAATGTACTGTATCTACATCTATCTCCTGTATCTACCTATCTACTGTAACTACATATATCTCCTGTATCTACCTATCTACTGTATCTACATCTATCTACTGTATCTACATCTATCTACTGTAACTACATCTATCTCCTGTACCTACCTATCTACTGTAACTACATATATCTCCAGTATCTACCTATCTACTGTATCTACATCTATCTACTGTAACTACATCTATCTACTGTATCTACCTATCTACTGTATCTACATCTATCTCCTGTATCTACCTATCTACTGTATCTACATCTATCTACTGTAACTACATCTATCTCCTGTATCTACATATCTACTGTATCTACATCTATCTACTGTATCTACATCTATCTACTGTATCTACCTATCTACTGTATATACATCTATCTCCTGTATCTACATCTATCTACTGTATCTACATCTATCTACTGTATCTACATCGATCTACTGTAACTACATCTATATACTGTAACTACACCTATCTAATGTACTGTAACTACATCTATCTACTGTAACTACATCTATCTCCTGTATCTACCTATCTACTGTATCTACATCTATCTCCTGTATCTACCTATCTACATATATCTACTGTAACTACCTATCTACTGTAACTACATCTATCTCCTGTAACTACCTATCTACTGTATCTACATCTATCTACTGTATCTACCTATCTACTGTAACTACATCTATCTACTGTATCTACCTATCTACTGTATCTACATCTATCTACTGTAACTACACCTATCTAATGTACTGTAACTACATCTATCTACTGTAACTACATCTATCTCCTGTATCTACCTATCTACTGTATCTACATCTATCTACTGTATCTACCTATCTACTGTATCGACATCTATCTACTGTATCTACATCTATCTACTGTAACTACATCTATCTCCTGTATCTACCTATCTCCGGTATCTACCTATCTACTGTATCTACATCTATATACTGTAACTACCTATCTACTGTATCTACATCTATCTACTGTAACTACATCTATCTACTGTATCTACATCTATCTACTGTAACTACATCTATCTCCTGTATTTACCTATCTCCGGTATCTACCTATCTACTGTATCTACATCTATCTCCTGTATCTACCTATCTACTGTATCTACATCTATCTATTGTAACTACATCTATCTACTGTAACTACACCTATCTAATGTACTGTAACTACATCTATCTACTGTATCTACATCTATCTCCTGTATCTACCTATCTACTGTATCTACATCTATCTACTGTATCTACCTATCTACTGTATCTACATCTATCTACTGTATCTACATCTATCTACTGTACTGTATCTACATCTATCAAATGTGACTACATCTATCAACTGTAACTACATCTATCTACTGTGATTACATATATCTACTGTATCTACATCTATCTCCTGTATCTACCTATCTACTGTATCTACATCTATCTACTGTACTATATCTACATCTATCAAATGTGACTACATCTATCTACTGTAACTACATCTATCTACTGTACTGTAGCGACATCTATCTACTGTATCTACAACTATCTACTGTATCTACCTATCTACTGTAACTACATCTATCTACTGTACTGCAACTACATCTATCTACTGTAACTACATCTATCTACTGTAACTACATCTATCTACTGTAACTACATCTATCTACTGTAACTACATCTATCTACTGTACTGCAACTACATCTATCTACTGTAACTACATCTATCTACTGTAACTACATCTATCTACTGTACTGCAACTACATCTATCTACTGTGACTACATCTATCTACTGTAACTACATCTATCTACTGTATCTACATCTATCTCCTGTATCTACCTATCTACTGTATCTACATCTATCTACTGTATCTACATCTATCAAATGTGACTACATCTATCAACTGTAACTCAGGGTCAGTTAACTCTCAGTGTTAAATCAGGGTCAGTTAACTCTCAGTGTTAACTCAGGGTCAGTTAACTCTCAGTGTTAACTCAGGGTCAGTTCCTGGTCCTGTCTAGAGAGGTGAGATTGACAGGGGAAATCAAATCCTCTAAGTGTTAACTCAGGGTCAGTTCCTGGTCCTGTCTAGAGATGTGATATTGACAGGGGAAATCAAAAACTCTCAGTGTTAACTCCCCCCCCACATCTATCTACTGTATCTACATATCTACTGTATCTACATCTATCTCCTGTATCTACCTATCTACTGTAACCACATCTATCTCCTGTATCTACCTATCTACTGTATCTACATCTATCTCCTGTATCTACATATCTACTGTAACTACATCTATCTACTGTATCTACCTATCTACTGTATCTACCTATCTACTGTATCTACATATATCTACTGTATCTACCTATCTACTGTATCTACATCTATCTCCTGTAACTACATCTATCTACTGTATCTACATCTATCTCCTGTATCTAACTATCTACTGTAACTACATCTATCTACTGTAACTACATTTATCTACTGTATCTACATCTATCTCCTGTATCTACCTATCTACTGTATCTACATCTATCTCCTGTATCTACCTATCTACTGTATCTACATCTATCTACTGTATCTACATCTATCTACTGTATCTACATCTATCTCCTGTATCTACCTATCTACTGTATCTACATCTATCTCCTGTATCTACATATCTACTGTATCTACATCTATCTACTGTATCTACCTATCTACTGTATATACATCTATCTCCTGTATCTACCTATCTACTGTATCTACATCTATCTACTGTATCTACCTATCTACTGTATCTACATCTATCTACTGTAACTACATCTATCTACTGTAACTACATCTATCTACTGTAACGACATCTATCTACTGTAACTACACCTATCTACTGTAACTACCTATCTACTGTATCTACATCTATCTACTGTAACTACACCTATCGAATGTACTGTATCTACATCTATCAAATGTGACTACATCTATCTCCTGTAACTACACCTATCTACTGTAACTACCTATCTACTGTATCTACATCTATCTACTGTAACTACACCTATCAAATGTACTGTATCTACATCTATCAACTGTGACTACATCTATCTACTGTATCTACATCTATCTACTGTAACTACACCTATCGAATGTACTGTATCTACATCTATCAAATGTGACTACATCTATCAACTGTGACTACATCTATCTACTGTAATTACATATATCTACTGTAACTACATCTATCTACTGTATCTACAACTATCTACTGTATCTACCTATCTACTGTAACTACATCTATCTACTGTACTGCAACTACATCTATCTACTGTAACTACATCTATCTACTGTAACTACATCTATCTACTGTAACTACACCTATCTACTGTATCTACATCTATCTACTGTAACTACAACTATCTACTGTATCTACAACTATCTACTGCAACTACATCTATCTACTGTATCTACATCTATCTACTGTAACTACAACTATCTACTGTATCTACAACTATCTACTGTAACTACATCTATCTACTGTATCTACAACTATCTATTGTAACTACACCTATCTACTGTATCTACATCTATCTACTGTAACTACACCTATCTACTGTAACTACACCTATCTACTTTATCTACAACTATCTACTGCAACTACATCTATCTACTGTATCTACAACTATCTACTGCAACTACATCTATCTACTGTAACTACATCTATCTACTGTATCTACATCTATCTACTGTAACTACCTATCTACTGTATCTACATCTATCTACTGTATCTACATCTATCTACTGTAACTACACCTATCTAATGTACTGTATCTACATCTATCTCCTGTATCTACCTATCTACTGTATCTACATCTATCTCCTGTATCTACCTATCTACTGTAACTACATATATCTCCTGTATCTACCTATCTACTGTATCTACATCTATCTACTGTAACTACATCTATCTACTGTATCTACATATATCTCCTGTATCTACCTATCTACTGTATCTACATCTATCTACTGTATCTACCTATCTACTGTATCTACATCTATCTACTGTATCTACCTATCTACTGTATCTACATCTATCTACTGTAACTACATCTATCTACTGTAACTACATCTATCTCCTGTATCTACCTATCTACTGTATCTACATATATCTACTGTAACTACATCTATCTACTGTAACTACATCTATATACTGTAACTACACCTATCTAATGTACTGTAACTACATCTATCTCCTGTATCTACCTATCTACTGTATCTACATCTATCTCCTGTATCTACCTATCTACATCTATCTACTGTAACTACCTATCTACTGTAACTACATCTATCTCCTGTATCTACCTATATACTGTATCTACATCTATCTACTGTATCTACCTAATTACTGTAACTACATCTATCTACTGTATCTACCTATCTACTGTATCTACATCTATCTACTGTAACTACACCTATCTAATGTACTGTAACTACATCTATCTACTGTAACTACATCTATCTCCTGTATCTACCTATCTACTGTATCGACATCTATCTACTGTATCTACATCTATCTACTGTAACTACATCTATCTCCTGTATCTACCTATCTCCGGTATCTACCTATCTACTGTATCTACATCTATATACTGTAACTACCTATCTACTGTATCTACATCTATCTACTGTAACTACATCTATCTCCTGTATCTACCTATCTCCGGTATCTACATCTATCTACTGTATCTACATCTATCTCCTGTATCTACCTATCTACTGTATCTACATCTATCTCCTGTATCTACCTATCTACTGTATCTACATCTATCTATTGTATCTACATCTATCTACTGTAACTACATCTATCTACTGTATCTACATCTATCAATTGTGACTACATCTATCTACTGTAACTACATCTATCTACTGTATCTACATCTATCTACTGTAACTACACCTATCTAATGTACTGTATCTACATCTATCTCCTGTATCTACCTATCCACTGTATCTACATCTATCTCCTGTATCTACCTATCTACTGTAACTACATATATCTCCTGTATCTACCTATCTACTGTATCTACATCTATCTACTGTATCTACATCTATCTACTGTAACTACATCTATCTCCTGTACCTACCTATCTACTGTAACTACATCTATCTCCTGTATCTACCTATCTACTGTATCTACATCTATCTACTGTAACTACATCTATCTACTGTATCTACCTATCTACTGTATCTACATCTATCTCCTGTATCTACCTATCTACTGTATCTACATCTATCTACTGTAACTACATCTATCTCCTGTATCTACATATCTACTGTATCTACATCTATCTACTGTATCTACATCTATCTACTGTATCTACCTATCTACTGTATATACATCTATCTCCTGTATCTACATCTATCTACTGTATCTACATCTATCTACTGTATCTACATCGATCTACTGTAACTACATCTATATACTGTAACTACACCTATCTAATGTACTGTAACTACATCTATCTACTGTAACTACATCTATCTCCTGTATCTACCTATCTACTGTATCTACATCTATCTCCTGTATCTACCTATCTACATATATCTACTGTAACTACCTATCTACTGTAACTACATCTATCTCCTGTAACTACCTATCTACTGTATCTACATCTATCTACTGTATCTACCTATCTACTGTAACTACATCTATCTACTGTATCTACCTATCTACTGTATCTACATCTATCTACTGTAACTACACCTATCTAATGTACTGTAACTACATCTATCTACTGTAACTACATCTATCTCCTGTATCTACCTATCTACTGTATCTACATCTATCTACTGTATCTACCTATCTACTGTATCGACATCTATCTACTGTATCTACATCTATCTACTGTAACTACACCTATCTAATGTACTGTAACTACATCTATCTACTGTATCTACATCTATCTCCTGTATCTACCTATCTACTGTATCTACATCTATCTACTGTATCTACCTATCTACTGTATCTACATCTATCTACTGTATCTACATCTATCTACTGTACTGTATCTACATCTATCAAATGTGACTACATCTATCAACTGTAACTACATCTATCTACTGTAATTACATATATCTACTGTATCTACATCTATCTCCTGTATCTACCTATCTACTGTATCTACATCTATCTACTGTACTATATCTACATCTATCAAATGTGACTACATCTATCTACTGTATCTACAACTATCTACTGTATCTACCTATCTACTGTAACTACATCTATCTACTGTACTGCAACTACATCTATCTACTGTAACTACATCTATCTACTGTAACTACATCTATCTACTGTAACTACATCTATCTACTGTAACTACATCTATCTACTGTACTGCAACTACATCTATCTACTGTAACTACACCTATCTACTGTAACTACATCTATCTACTGTACTGCAACTACATCTATCTACTGTAACTACATCTATCTACTGTAACTACATCTATCTACTGTATCTACATCTATCTCCTGTATCTACCTATCTACTGTATCTACATCTATCTACTGTATCTACATCTATCAAATGTGACTACATCTATCAACTGTAACTCAGGGTCAGTTAACTCTCAGTGTTAACTCAGGGTCAGTTAACTCTCAGTGTTAACTCAGGGTCAGTTAACTCTCAGTGTTAACTCAGGGTCAGTTCCTGGTCCTGTCTAGAGAGGTGAGATTGACAGGGGAAATCAAATCCTCTAAGTGTTAACTCAGGGTCAGTTCCTGGTCCTGTCTAGAGATGTGATATTGACAGGGGAAATCAAAAACTCTCAGTGTTAACTCCCCCCCCCCCTTCTCTCTACCTCTCTCTATCTTTCTTCACTTATCCTAATGACACAGCTCAGATCAGTGATCTCATTCTCTCTACTCTCTCCTTCTCTCTACTCCCCCTTCTCTCTACTCCCCCCTTCTCTACTCCCCCCTTCTCTCTATCTCTATCTCTCTCTCTACTCCCCCCTTCTCTCTCTCTCTCGTTCTCTCTCTGTCTCTTTCTCTCTTTCTCAATTTTTCTTCTATCCCTCTCTGTCCCCCCCTCTTTTTTCTCTCTATCTTTCTCCATCTCTCTCTCTCTCTTCATCTTTTCCTTTTGTATCTTGTCTTCCCTCTCCAACTCTTCAGTCATTGCTCAGGTCCCAGTTGTGTGTTCTAATTGGACTGAGACACACATGAACCACACACAGCTTTGCTGGAGCCTTTATTTAATAAGCTTTTATATAATAATGAGAGAAGTAAAAGACCAATCACCTCATCCACATCTACACCTCTCTCCTGTGTCCTGGTGACCTGGTGTCCTGGTGACCTGGTATCCTGGTGTCCCGGTGACCCGGTGTCCTGGTGTCCTGCAGTCCTGGTGTCCCGGTGACCTGGTGACCTGGTGTCCTGGTGTCCTGCAGAACTGGTGTCCCGATGACCTGGTGACCTGGTGTCCCGGTGTCCTGGTGACCTGGTGTCCTGGTGTCCCGGTGTCCCGATGTCCCGGTGTCCTGGTGTCCCGGTGTCCTGGTGTCCCGATGTCCTGATGTCCTGATGTCCTGGTGTCCCGGTGTCCTGGTGTCCCGGTGTCCTGGTGTCCCGATGTCCTGGTGTCCTGGTATCCTGGTGTCCTGGTGTCCTGGTGTCCTGGTGTCCCGGTGTCCTGGTGTCCCGGTGTCCCGGTGTCCTGGTGTCCCGGTGTCCTGGTCCTTGGCTTTGCTGTCAGGGTTGAACTTCCTACACCTCCCTTTCTCTCTCTAAGGACTGGTCCTTAGACACTAATCACCACCTCTCTCCTGTGTCCCGGTGTCCTGGTGTCCCGGTGTCCTGGTGTCCTGGTGTCCTGGTCCTTAGTCTAATCACCACCTCTCTCCTGGTGTCCCGGTGTCCTGGTGTCCCGGTGTCCTGGTGTCCTGGTGTCCTGGTGTCCTGGTGTCCTGGTCCTTAGTCTAATCACCACCTCTCTCCTGTGTCCCGGTGTCCTGGTGTCCCGGTGACCTGGTCCTTGGCTTTGCTGTCAGGGTTGAACTTCCTACACCTCCCCTTCTCTCTCTAAGGACTGGTCCTTAGAGACTAATCACCACCTCTCTCCTGTGTCCTGGTGTCCTGGTCCTTAGAGTCTAATCACCACCTCTCTCCTGTGTCCTGGTGTCCTGGTGTCCTGGTGACCTGGTGACCTGGTCCTTAGAGACTAATCACCACCTCTCTCCTGTGACCTGGTGTCCTGGTGTCCTGGTGTCCCTGTGACCTGGTCCTTAGAGACTAATCACCACCTCTCTCCTGTGACCTGGTGTCCTGGTGTCCTGGTGTCCTGGTGTCCTGGTGACCTGGTCCTTAGAGACTAATCACCACCTCTCTCCTGTGTCCCTGTGACCTGGTCCTTGGCTTTGCTGTCAGGGTTGAACTTCCTACACCTCCCTTTCTATCAGTGACAAGTCTTTCCCCTGAATCAACGAGCTAGCGAGCATCCTACCTCGACTACACTGACATCCACGGAAATCACTTAATGGGCTGTCTTAATTTCATTTGCTACCATTGGGCCCCGAGACGCCAGAACAGACCGGGAAACCATTCCTCTCTCGTAGAGAAAGAAAGGAGGAAAGCCAGAGGAAGACAGGAGGAGAGCCAGAGAACGAAGAGAAGAGCCAGAAAAGTTTTCCCTGATGATGTTGTGCTCTAGGCAGTGGTGCTGCTCTGATAAGACTGTCCAAAAACATGATTAGAGAGATGGAGAGAGGGAGCAAAGTGGAGGAGAGGGAACAGATT
This sequence comes from Oncorhynchus mykiss, assembly GCF_013265735.2. Lineage (NCBI taxonomy): Eukaryota > Metazoa > Chordata > Actinopteri > Salmoniformes > Salmonidae > Oncorhynchus > Oncorhynchus mykiss. Next base: position 3,824,125 of record NC_048590.1, on the reverse strand, counting down.
GGAGGAGACCCTGCCAAAAAGAGTTTTCTTTCAACAGGCCGTATTTCAGAGCCACTGGAGGCCTAACCCTTTACAAACAGACCCCCTCCCCCCACACACACACACACACGAGGCACACACACACACACACACACGAGGCACACACACACACACTAATGCCCAAATGTCTTGTGAAATTTGAATTTGACCTATGGTGGAGAGGGACTAAACATTATATTACAGATGGAGAACTCCTGTGGTGGAGAGGGACTATACATTGTATTACAGATGGAGAGACTTCTATGGAGGAGAGGGACTAAACATTATATTACAGATGGAGAGACTACTATGGTGGAGAGGGACTAAACATTATATTACAGATGGAGGGACTAAACATTATATTACAGATGGAGGGACTAAACATTATATTACAGATGGAGGTACTAAACATTATATTACAGATGGAGGGACTAAACATTACATTACAGATGGAGGGACTCCTGTGGTGGAGAGGGACTAAACATTATATTACAGATGGAGGTACTAAACATTATATTACAGATGGAGGGACTAAACATTATATTACAGATGGAGAGACTAATTATTATATTACAGATGGAGAGACTAAACATTATATTACAGATGGAGAAACTAAACATTACATTACAGGTGGAGAAACTCCTATGGTGGAGAGGGACTAAACATTACATTACAGATGGAGGGATGAACATTATATTACAGATGGAGAGGGATTAAACATTATATTACAGATGGAGGGACTAAACATTACATTACAGATGGAGGGACTAAACATTATATTACAGATGGAGGGACTCCTATGGTGGAGAGGGACTAAACATTACATTACAGATGGAGAGACTAAACATTATATTACAGATGGAGAGAGTCCTATGGTGGAGACGGACTAAACATTATATTACAGATGGAGGGACTAAACATTATATTACAGATGGAGAGGGACTAAACATTATATTACAGATGGAGGGACTAAACATTATATTACAGATGGAGAGGGACTAAACATTATATTACAGATGGAGAGACTAAACATTATATTACAGATGGAGAGACTAAAAATGTCATTACAGATGGAGGGACTAAACATTATATTACAGATGGAGGGACTACTATGGTGGAGAGGGACTAAACATTATATTACAGATGGAGAGGGACTAAACATTATATTACAGATAGAGAGGGACTAAACATTATATTACAGATGGAGATGCACCGTGCCATGCTCGGGGGCAGCTACAATAACCTGCTACATTTTAGAAAGTACCCCCCCCCCGACAGTTGTCTAAAACACTACTAGAGAGTAAAAAAGGAAATTCCTGACATTGTTCAATCTTCCCACGTGTAAATTCTCTCTCCAAGATGTCCACATTATGTTGTTCCTACTAGCTTCTCTGAGGGGGCTTTTTCATGGTTTGGTCTGTAGTATGTGAAGAACGCTGTGGTCTGAATGGTTCTCATCACACAGAGACCACAGACATGTGTAAGCTGAGCTCTCACAACAATCTGAACAATCACACTAAAACCAACACTACTTGTTCTGGCTTAAAGCCAGGCTCGGTAAGTGTCAGTTCAGTTTTCTTGTTGTCGGGGTGACAGTTTACAAATTGTAAAACAATGTTTTGGGGTTTAGAGAAGACCAAGCAGACCAGATCGGGGTTTGTGGGGTTTAGAGAAGACCAAGCAGACCAGACCGGGGTTTGTGGGGTTTAGAGAAGACCAAGCAGACCAGACCGGGGTTTGTGGGGTTTAGAGAAGACCAAGCAGACCAGACCGGGGTTTGGGGTTTAGAGAAGACCAAGCAGACCAGACCGGGGTTTGGGGTTTAGAGAAGACCAAGCAGACCAGACCGGGGTTTGTGGGGTTTAGAGAAGACCAAGCAGACCAGACCGGGGTTTGGGGTTTAGAGAAGACCAAGCAGACCAGACTGGGGTTTGGGGTTTAGAGAAGACCAAGCAGACCAGACCGGGGTTTGTGGGGTTTAGAGAAGACCAAGCAGACCAGACTGGGGTTTGGGGTTTAGAGAAGACCAAGCAGACCAGACTGGGGTTTGGGGTTTAGAGAAGACCAAGCAGACCAGACTGGGGTTTGGGGTTTAGAGAAGACCAAGCAGACCAGACCGGGGTTTGGGGTTTAGAGAAGACCAAGCAGACCAGACCGGGGTTTGGGGTTTAGAGAAGACCAAGCAGACCAGACCGGGGTTTGTGGGGTTTAGAGAAGACCAAGCAGACCAGACCGGGGTTTGGGGTTTAGAGAAGACCAAGCAGACCAGACCGGGGTTTGGGGTTTAGAGAAGACCAAGCAGACCAGACCGGGGTTTGGGGTTTAGAGAAAACCAAGCAGACCAGACCGGGGTTTGGGGTTTAGAGAAGACCAAGCAGACCAGACCGGGGTTTGTGGGGTTTAGAGAAGACCAAGCAGACCAGACCGGGGTTTGGGGTTTAGAGAAGACCAAGCAGACCAGACCGGGGTTGGGGTTTAACGTCTGAACATTGGATTTGGTTGTATAGACTCCAGCGGTTTGTACATGTTTCAATGTCTGTGTTGATCTATCCGCTCTATGATTTGAATCGTTATCATAAGGATTTCTCAGCTGTTTGATTTCATTTCTGAATCACTAACTCTCTTTTATAAGGAGTCTGGTTGTCACATCTTCTCCTGCTCCTCCACTCCGCCGTACGACGTCGCCAGAATACCAACCCACCGGTCCAGGGATTCATCGTTACGCGCACCTGTTAATCATTATGATTCACACCTGGACTTCATTATGATTCACACCTGTTAATCATTATGATTCACACCTGTTAATTATTATGATTCACACCTGTTCATCATTATGATTCACACCTGTTAGTCATTGTGATTCACACCTGGATTTCATTATGATTCACACCTGTTAATCTTTATGATTCACACCTGGATTTCATTATGATTCACACCTGGACTCTGTTATGATTCACACCTGGATTTCATTATGATTCACACCTGGACTCTGTTATGATTCACACCTGTTAATTATTATGATTCACACCTGTTCATCATTATGATTCACACCTGTTAATCATTATGATTCACACCTGGATTTCATTATGATTCACACCTGTTAATCATTATGATTCACACCTGGATTTCATTATGATTCACACCTGTTAATCTTTATGATTCACACCTGTTAATCATTATGATTCACAGCTGTTCATCTTTATGATTCACACCTGTTAATCTTTATGATTCACACCTGTTAACCTTTATGATTCACATCGGTTAATCTTAATGATTCACACCTGGATTTTATTGTGATTGACACCTGGATTTCATTATGATTCACACCTGGACTTCATTATGATTCACACCTGTTAATCATTCTGATTCGCACCTGTTAATCACTATGATTCACACCTGTTAACCATCATGGTTCACAACTGGACTTCATTATGATTCACACCTGTTAACCATTACGATTCACACCTGGACTTCATTATGATTCACACCTGTTAATCATTATGATTCACACCTGGATTTCATTATAATTCACACCTGGACTTCATTACGATTCACACCTGGACTTCATTACGATTCACACCTGTTAATCATTATGATTCACACCTGTTAATCATTATGATTCACACCTGGACTTCATTACGATTCACACCTGTCATTCATTATGAGTCACACCTGTTAATCATTATGATTCACACCTGTTAATCATTATGATTCACACCTGTCATTCATTAGGATTCACACCTGTTAATCATTATGTTTCACACTTGTTAATCATTACGTTTCACACCTGGACGTCATTATGATTCACACTTGGACGTCATTATGATTCACACCTGTTAATCATTATGATTCACACCTGTTAATCATTATGATTCACACCTGGACTCCATTATGATTCACACCTGGACTCCATTACCTCATGACCATTACATTTCCTCCCCTTTATATGTCAGTCCCTGATGTATATGTCTCCTTCTGGTTCTGTTGTCCCGGTGTGTAGCCTGATGTATATGTCTCCTTACTGGTTCTGTTGTCCCGGTGTGTAGCCTGATGCATATGTCTCCTTACTGGTCCTGTTGTCCCGGTGTGTAGCCTGATGTATATGTCTCCTTACTGGTTCTGTTGTCCCGGTGTGTAGCCTGATGTATATGTCTCCTTACTGGTTCTGTTGTCCCGGTGTGTAGCCTGCTGCATATGTCTCCTTACTGGTTCTGTAGTCCCGGTGTGTAGCCTGATGTATATGCCTCCTTACTGGTTCTGTAGTCCCGGTGTGTAGCCTGATGTATATGTCTCCTTACTGGTTCTGTTGTCCCGGTGTGTAGCCAGATGTATATGTCTCCTTCTGGTTCTGTTGTCCCGGTGTGTAGCCTGATGTATATGTCTCCTTACTGGTTCTGTTGTCCCGGTGTGTAGCCTGCTGCATATGTCTCCTTACTGGTCCTGTTGTCCCGGTGTGTAACCTGATGTATATGTCTCCTTACTGGTTCTGTTGTCCCGGTGTGTAGCCTGATGTATATGTCTCCTTACTGGTTCTGTTGTCCCGGTGTGTAGCCTGATGCATATGTCTCCTTACTGGTCCTGTTGTCCCGGTGTGTAGCCTGATGTATATGTCTCCTTACTGGTTCTGTTGTCCCGGTGTGTAGCCTGATGTATATGTCTCCTTACTGGTTCTGTTGTCCCGGTGTGTAGCCTGATGTATATGTCTCCTTACTGGTCCTGTTGTCCCGGTGTGTAGCCTGATGTATATGTCTCCTTACTGGTTCTGTTGTCCCGGTGTGTAGCCTGCTGCATATGTCTCCTTACTGGTTCTGTCCCTTGTGTTTCCTCACCAGTTGGTATTGTCCTGTTGTCCCGGTGTGTAGCCTGATGTATATGTCTCCTTACTGGACACTACCTGACCAACAGGATGAGGACACCTGCTTCCTGACTCACAGCTCCGTTATTACCCTGGTTTATAATACGAGGGACGGACACTACCTGACCAACAGGATGAGGACACCTGCTTCCTGACTCACAGCTCCGTTATTACCCTGGTTTATAATACGAGGGATGGACACTACCTGACCAACAGGATGAGGACACCTGCTTCCTGACTCACAGCTCCGTTATTACCCTGGTTTATAATACGAGGGACGGACACTACCTGACCAACAGGATGAGGACACCTGCTTCCTGACTCACAGCTCCGTTATTACCCTGGTTTATAATACGAGGGATGGACACTACCTGACCAACAGGATGAGGACACCTGCTTCCTGACTCACAGCTCCGTTATTACCCTGGTTTATAATACGAGGGACAGACACTACCTGACCAACAGGATGGGACAGCTGATCGTCTAGCATCTCATTCCAAAATATGGAGTTGCCCCATCACCCCCCTCCCCCCATTGCTGCTATAACAGCCTCCACTCTTCTGGGAAGGTTTTCCACTAGATGTTGGAAGATTGCTGAGGGGACTTGCTTCCATTCAGCCACAAGAGTATTGGTGAGGTCGGTCACTGATGTTGGGCGATTAGGCCTGGCTCGCAGTCGGTTTTCCAATTCATCCCAAAGGTGTTTGATGGGGTTGAGGTCAGGGCTCTGTGCAGGCCGTTCAAGTTCTTCCACACCAATCTCAACAAACCATTTCTGTATGGACCTCGCTTTGGTCACGGGGGCATTGTCTTTGCTGAAACAGGAAATGACCTTCCCCGAACCATCTAGAATGTCATTGTATGCTGTAACGTTAAGATTTCCCTTCACTTGGAACTAAGGGGCCTATTTTTCCTCCACCAAACTTTACAGTTGACACTATGCATTGAGGCCGGTAGCATTCTCCTGTCATCCGCCAAAACCAGATTTGTCCACCGGACTGCCAGATGGTGAAACGTGATTCATCACTCCAGAGAAAGCGTTTCCACTGCTCCAGAGTCAAATGGCGGTGAGCTTTACACCACTCCAGCCGACGCTTGGCATTTTCGCATGGTTATCTTAGGCTTGTGTGCGGCCGCTCGGCCACGGAAACCCATTTCCTGAAGCTCCCGAAGGACAGTTTTTGTGCTGACGTTTCTTCCAGAGGCAGTTTGGAACTCAGTAGTGGAGTGTTGCAACCCGAGGACAGAGGCAGTTTGGAACTCGGTAGTGCTGACGTTGCTTCCAGAGGCAGTTTGGAACTCGGTAGTGATGATGTTTCTTCCAGAGGCAGTTTGGAACTCGGTAGTGCTGACGTTGCTTCCAGAGGCAGTTTGGAACTCGGTAGTGCTGACGTTGCTTCCAGAGGCAGTTTGGAACTCGGTAGTGCTGACGTTGCTTCCAGAGGCAGTTTGGAACTCGGTAGTGCTGACGTTGCTTCCAGAGGCAGTTTGGAACTCGGTAGTGCTGACGTTGCTTCCAGAGGCAGTTTGGAACTCGGTAGTGAGTGTTGCAACCCGAGGGCAGAGGCAGTTTGGAACTCGGTAGTGATGACGTTTCTTCCAGAGGCAGTTTGGAACTCGGTAGTGAGTGTTGCAACCCGAGGACAGAGGCAGTTTGGAACTCGGTAGTGATTGTTGCAACCCGAGGACAGAGGCAGTTTGGAACTCGGTAGTGAGTGTTGCAACCCGAGGACAGAGGCAGTTTGGAACTCGGTAGTGAGTGTTGCAACCCAAGGACAGAGGCAGTTTGGAACTCGGTAGTGAGTGTTGCAACCCGAGGACAGAGGCAGTTTGGAACTCGGTAGTGAGTGTTGCAACCCGAGGACAGACGAGTTTTACGAGCTACGCTCTTTAGCATGCAGCATTTGTATTGTTGACGTGTTGCTGTCGTCGGGGATCAGAGCAACAGAGTAGAGTAGAACGGAATCAATAACATAGACTATGGCTACTAAGGCTATGCTTCATAATAACCTGGAAAAATACTTTGTAAACAAAGCTGTAACTTAAAAATGTTTTTATCTCATTGAAGTGACACAAATGGCAAATTAATTTCATCTATGAATTTAGAGATATATTGCAGAAGAAAATAAAATGTGATATTTTTGTCTGGCTTTAATGGATTCAGTGTGAACATATTATATTATATCCCTCCCTTCTCTCTCTCTCTTTCCTCTCTCTGTTTCTCTCTCTCTCTCAGTTTCTATCTCTCTCTCTCTCTCTACCTCTCTCTCTGTTTCTCCCTCTCCTCTCTCCCCCTCTCTCCTCTTCCCTCCCTCTCTCTCTCTCTCTCTCTCTCTCTCTCTCTCTCCTCTCCCCTCCCTCTCTCTCTCTCTCTTCTGGGGGTCCTCTCAGTGGATGTATTAGTATTTACAGGTCTATTTCTCCCTCTCCTCTCTCCCCCTCTCTCCTCTTCCCTCCCTCTCTCTCTCTCCCTCTCCTCTCTCCCCCCTCTCCCCTCTTCCCTCCCTCTCTCTCTCTCTCTCTCCTCTCTCCCCCCTCTCCCCTCGTCCCTCTCTCTCTCTCTCTTCTGGGGGTCCTCTCAGTGGATGTATTAGTATTTATTAGTCTATTTCTCCCTCTCATCTCTCCCCCTCTCTCCTCTTCCCTCCCTCTCTCTCTCTCTCTCTCTCCTCTCTCCCCCTCTCTCCTCTCCCCTCCCTCTCTCTCTCTTCTGGGGGTCCTCTCAGTGGATGTATTAGTATTTACAGGTATATTTCTCCCTCTCCTCTCTCCCCCCTCTCTCCTCTTCCCTCCCTCTCTCTCTCTCTCTCTCTCTCTCCTATCCCCCCCTCTCTCCTCTTCCCTCTCTCTCTCTCTCTTCTGGGGGTCCTCTCAGTGGATATATTAGTATTTATTGGTCTATTTCTCCCTCTCCTCTCTCCTCCCTCTCTCCTCTCTCCCCCTCTCTCCTCTCTCCCCCCTCTCTCCCCTCTCCCCTCTCTCTCTCTCTCTTCTGGGGGTCCTCTCAGTGGATGCATTAGTATGTATTGGTCTATTTCTTCTTCTCCTTCTCCCTTCTTCCTACTTCTCTGGGTACTGGCTGGCTATTGGCCACGTGGGGTTTTAAGGCATTCCATTCTGTGTTGTTTCAGTGTCACTCTGTGTCTTGGGTTCAGATAGCTCTGTGTTGTTTCACTGTGCCAGAGCCAAGAGCCAAAAAAGCTCCCTCCCTCTACGTCCTCCCTCCTCCTCCTCCTCCTCCTCCCCTCCAGTCAGCGGATAAACTAATAGCATGTGGGAACAGTTTCTGCTAAACCGTATTATCTCATACAGGCTCCGAACGGACACACACAGACACGCACACACCCACGCTGCTCGGCCCGGGAACAACCATTCATCCTTTGAAATGCAGCCTGCTGAAGACCAGTATTTAGAGTAAAACGTCCTCCCCTCCTCCTCTTCTCTCTGTTTGGTACGAGGTCTGTCTTTCAAAGAGACAGAAAACGTTGTTCTGTAATCACCTCGGTTCTGAATTTCTGCCACTCTGCCAAACCTGTTTTCTGTAGTAAAAGGGAGCATGCAGTTTGCCTGTTTGATGTTACGCACGTCTCTACGAAGAAGAGGGAACGCAACACCCTGCTACAACTCAACTCCCCGTGAAGTGAAAGGGGTGTGGGACTGTAGGTGTGGGTAAGGATGACAAAGGCAGAGAGAGTGGTACCGTTTACAAGGAATTTATTCCGTCACAGGGTAATATGGGGTAAAGGGGCTGGACTGAACCAAAGCAAAGAAAGTAAATCTCAAAGCCCCCCCCCTCTCCTATCTTACCTGCCTACCCACTACTTACCTAACCTACCCTCTCCTACCTTACCTGCCTACCCACTACTTACCTGCCTACCCACTACTTACCTAACCTACCCTCTCCTACCTTACCTGCCTACCCACTACTTACCTAACCTACCCTCTCCTACCTTACCTGCCAACCCACTACTTACCTAACCTACCCTCTCCTACCTTACCTGCCTACCCACTACTTACCTAACCTTCTCCTACCTTACCTGCCTACCCACTACTTACCTGCCTACCCACTACTTACCTAACCTACCCTCTCCTACCTTACCTGCCTACCCACTACTTACCTGCCTACCCACTACTTACCTAACCTACCCTTCTCCTACCTTACCTGCCTACCCACTACTTACCTAACCTCTCCTATCTTACCTGCCTACCCACTACTTACCTGCCTACCCACTACTTACCTAACCTACCCTCTCCTACCTTACCTGCCTACCCACTACTTACCTGCCTACCCACTACTCACCTAACCTACCCTCTCCTACCTTACCTGCCAACCCACTACTTACCTAACCTACCCTCTCCTACCTTACCTGCCTACCCACTACTTACCTGCCTACCCACTACTTACCTAACCTACCCCTCTCCTATCTTACCTGCCTACCCACTACTTACCTAACCTACCCTCTCCTACCTTACCTGCCTACCCACTACTTACCTAACCTACCCTCTCCTACCTTACCTGCCTACCCACTACTTACCTAACCTACCCTCTCCTACCTTACCTGCCTACCCACTACTTACCTAACCTACCCTCTCCTACCTTACCTGCCAACCCACTACTTACCTAACCTACCCACTCCTACCTTACCTGCCTACCCACTACTTACCTAACCTACCCTCTCCTACCTTACCTGCCTACCCACTACTTACCTAACCTACCCTCTCCTACCTTACCTGCCTACCCACTACTTACCTAACCTACCCTCTCCTACCTTACCTGCCTACCCACTACTTACCTAACCTACCCTCTCCTACCTTACCTGCCTACCCACTACTTACCTAACCTACCCTCTCCTACCTTACCTGCCTACCCACTACTTACCTAACCTACCCTCTCCTACCATACCTGCCTACCCTACCCTCTCCTACCTTACCTGCCTACCCTACCCTCCCCTCTCCTACCTTTCCTGCCTACCCACTACTCACCTACCCTCCCCTACCTTTCCTGCCTACCCACTACTCACCTACCCTCTCCTACCTTACCTGCCTACCCACTACTTACCTAACCTACCCTCTCCTACCTTACCTGCCTACCCACTACTTACCTAACCTACCCTCTCCTACCTTACCTGCCTACCCACTACTTACCTAACCTACCCTCTCCTACCTTACCTGCCTACCCACTACTTACCTAACCTACCCTCTCCTACCATACCTGCCTACCCTACCCTCTCCTACCTTACCTGCCTACCCTACCCTCCCCTCTCCTACCTTTCCTGCCTACCCACTACTCACCTACCCTCCCCTACCTTTCCTGCCTACCCACTACTCACCTACCCTCTCCTACCTTACCTGCCTACCCACTACTTAACTTAGCACCACCTGGCGCCCTAACCAAAATACAGGGGGTGGTCCGCCCAGGTCTTACCTAGTGTGCCTAGACAGTGAATATACTACGGGTATATGTATGCCCGCGGGCCTCTTGCCTAAACACTCCCTTGGTGCCTCCCCCTTCCCCCCTGGGAACACATTAAACAGATTTAAATTATCAAAACACTGCGTCCTATTGGCACACAGACATAACCAATCAGCTCGCTCGCTCAACCAATACAGGACACACTAATCATCTCCCTCTGAGAACAACCAACACAGTATATCGCCATTAGCCTCTCCTCAGCAAGGTTCTTTCTGCAATCTATATCTCTGCAATGACCTCCCAGCAACGATCTCTCTCCTGAACACTGGGTTTTATATAGCTGGAGAAGGAGTCTAATGGGATACAGCTGTAACTTGACGAGGGGGCGGGGTCAGCTCCAATTAGCCGTGGAGTCGACCAATCAGCTGCTTGGGGGATTTCAGGAAGCCATCTCCTGAAACACACACTCAAATACACAAACTGCAACGCAGAAACTGGGGAACGTAACAGTTGACATGTCATAGTTGGCGCCATTCGTTGTTCCTGGTCAGGTCACGACGTCAGGGTTAAACTCCTCCCCACAGTGTCTCTGTCCTCCTAAACTACTTGGTTCCTATCCCAGGGTTCGTACAGCCTGTTGGGACATTGATAAATGTAGTGCACTCTATAGGGAATAGGGGATCACACAGTGTCTGTGTCCTGGTAAAGGTGACGAGGCATCATTAGAGGCCCAAAAAGCACCTATAAAACGCGACAGCAGAGAGAGACTGTAGCCTCACAATAAACCTATCGAAACGACTTCAACTGTAAGACATCAACTCTCAAGGTCAGGGACACAGCTCGGAAATATTGAACCCGACCCTGAAATATTGGACCCTAGCCTGAAATATTGGACCCTAACCTGAAATATTGGACCCTAACCTGAAATATTGGACCCTAACCTGAAATATTGGACCCTAACCTGAAATATTGGATCCTATCCTGAAATATTGGACCCTAACCTGAAATATTGGACCCTAACCTGAAATATAATCTGGAATATTGGACCCTAAGCTGAAATATTGGACCCTAACCTGTCTCAAGTTTGAATGCATGTAAACCACAGATTCTTCATTCCACCACTAACAGAAATCTATCAGTTCTTCCAGGAGACAGGAGGCAGGAGGCAGGAGACAAACGTCTGTTTCTAACCAAAATGGCCAGTTGTGTTCTGTTCTGTTTTACAGGGGTACTCGCGTACCATCTGAGAAGGTTCAATCACATACAGTTCTTACGTGGTAAAAGGTTGGGATGAATGTTGTTATCGGTGCAGCAACAAACCCCCCCACCTCACAACACTGCTCATACTGTTCACATCCTTCTTGTTGGAGGAGAGGACATTTAGCCCTTTTAAAGATCATTTCCCTGCAATTCTACACATTTGTCTTATGTGTGTTTATATGATGCCAGGGGTCGAGGCCTCACTTATTTCCTAAAAAAATAAAACATATACTTCTGGATACGGATTTCCTGTTGAGTATGTACCCTGTACACTGAATGGACAATACATTAGGAACACCTGCTCTTTCCATCACACAGACTGACCTGTCACACCCTGGTCAAAGTATTTTGTGTTTATCTTTATTTATTTGGTCAGGCCAGGGTGTGGCATGGGTTTTTGTATGTGTGGGGATTGTAGCTAGTGGGGTGTTCTAGCTAAGTCTATGGCTGTCTGAAGTGGTTCTCAATCAGAGGCAGGTGTTTATCGTTGTCTCTGATTGGGAACCATATTTAGGCAGCCATATTCTTTGAGTTTGTCGTGGGTGATTGTCCTTAGTGTCCTGATGTCATTGTTCTGTGTTAGGATACACAAGTATAGGCTGTTTCGGGTTTTGTTAAGTTTATTGTTTTGGTAGTGTTTGTGTTTAGTGTGTTAATTCATTAAACATGGATTGCAATAGACACGCCGCATTTTGGTCCGACTCTCCTTCTCATAAAGAAAACCGTTACAGAATCACCCACCCTAAAGGGACCAAGCAGCGTGTCAACAGGCAAGAACAGCCCAAAGTGGAGTACAGTATGGACTATACTTCTTGGGAGGAGATAGACAGGTGGGCGGTCGACCCAGGGAGAGTGCCGGAGCCCGCCTGGGATTCGATGGAGCAGTGCGCGGAAGGATATAGGAGAATGGAGTTTGCGAAGCAAGCAAGGCGGCGCGGACGGAGGCCCCATAGTCAGCCCCAAAAATTTCTTGGGGGGGGGCTCAGGGAGAGTGTGGCAGAGTCAGGAGCCAGACCTGAGCCAACTCTCCCTGTTTATCGTGAGGAGCCAAGGAGGAGACCAGAGCCGGTGTTGGAGGTGAGCGAAACAGAGACTGTGAAGGAGTTAATGGGGAAATTGGAGGAGAGAGAAATGAGGGAGTTGCTGTGTTGGTGTTTTAAACATGGAATTCGCCCGACGGAGCGTGTCGGGGATTTGATGGCACCTGGGTCAGCGCTCCATACTCGTCCTGAGGTGCGTGTTAGTCGGCTGGTTAAGATGGTGCCAGTCTCACGTACCAGGCCTCCTGTGCACCTCCCTAGCCTTGCACGTCCTGTGCCAGCACCGCTCTCAAGATCTCCAGTACGCCTTCACGGTCTAACCCATCCTGTGCCACCTCCACACCCCAGCCCTCCGGTAGCAGCTCCCCGCACCAGGCTTCCTGTGCGTGTCCTCGGCCCAGTACCACCAGTGCCAGCACCACGCATCAGGCCTATAGTGCGCCTCGCCTGTCCAGCGCTGTCGGAGCCCTCCTCCTCTCCAGCGCTGTCGGAGTCTCCCGCCTGTTTAGCGCTGTTAGAGCCTTCCTTCTCTACAGCGCTGCCGGAGTCTCCCGCCTGTTCAGAGCTGCCAGTTAGCATAGAGCTGCCAGTTAGCATAGAGCTGCCAGTTAGCATAGAGCTGCCAGTTAGCATAGAGCTGCCAGTCTGCAAGGAGCTGCCAGTCTGCAAGGAGCTGCCAGTCTGCAAGGAGCTGCCAGTCTGCATAGAGCTGCCAGTCTGTAAGGAGCTGCCAGTCTGCAAGGAGCCGCCAGAGCTGCCAGTCTGCAAGGAGCCGCCAGAGCTGCCAGTTAGCATGGAGCAGCCAGGGCCGCCAGTCAGCATGGAGCAGCCAGGGCCGCCAGTCAGCATGGAGCAGCCAGGGCCGCCAGTCAGCATGGAGCAGCCAGGGCCGCCAGTCAGCATGGAGCAGCCAGTCAGCATGGAGCAGCCAGTCAGCATGGAGCAGCCAGAGCAGCCAGTCAGCATGGAGCAGCCAGTCAGCATGGAGCAGCCAGAGCTGCCAGTCAGCATGGAGCAGCCAGTCAGCATGGAGCAGCCAGAGCTGCCAGTCATCATGGAGCAGCCAGTCAGCATGGAGCAGCCAGATCTGCCAGTCGACCAGACTCTTCCAGATCTGCCAGTCGACCAGACTCTTCCAGATCTGCCAGTCGACCAGACTCTCCCAGATCTGCCAGTCGACCAGACTCTTCCAGATCTGCCAGTCGACCAGACTCTTCCAGATCTGCCAGTCGACCAGAATCTTCCAGATCCGCCAGTCGACCAGAATCTTCCAGATCCGCCAGTCGACCAGACTCTTCCAGATCCGCCAGTCGACCAGACTCTTCCAGATCCGCCAGTCGACCAGACTCTTCCAGATCTGCCAGTCGACCAGACTCTTCAAGATCTGCCAGTCGACCAGACTCTTCCAGATCTGCCAGTCAGCCAGGATCTGCCAGTCAGCCAGGATCTGCCGAAACCACCAGCCAGCCAGGTAGATTCATCAACCTGCCTGAGCTTCCTCTCACTCCTGAGCTTCCTCTCACTCCTGAGCTTCCCCTCAGTCCCGAGCTGCCTCAGTCCCGAGCTGCCCCTCAGTCCCGATCTGCTCCTCAGTCCAGTCGGGTTCTGGGTGAGGACTACTAGGCCATGGTCGGCGGCGAGGGTGGACTATCCAGGGACGCGAGGAGAAGGGACTAAGACATTGATTGAGTGGGGTCCACGTCCCGCACCGGAGCCGCCACCATGGACAGACGCCCACCCGGACCCTCCCTATTGTTTTGAGGTGCGTTCGGGAGTCCGCACCTTAGGGGGGGGGGGTTCTGTCACACCCTGGTCAAAGTATTTTGTGTTTATCTTTATTTATTTGGTCAGGCCAGGGTGTGGCATGGGTTTTTGTATGTGTGGGGATTGTAGCTAGTGGGGTGTTCTAGCTAAGTCTATGGCTGTCTGAAGTGGTTCTCAATCAGAGGCAGGTGTTTATCGTTGTCTCTGATTGGGAACCATATTTAGGCAGCCATATTCTTTGAGTTTGTCGTGGGTGATTGTCCTTAGTGTCCTGATGTCATTGTTCTGTGTTAGGATACACAAGTATAGGCTGTTTCGGGTTTTGTTAAGTTTATTGTTTTGGTAGTGTTTGTGTTTAGTGTGTTAATTCATTAAACATGGATTGCAATAGACACGCCGCATTTTGGTCCGACTCTCCTTCTCATAAAGAAAACCGTTACACTGACCAGGTGAATCCAGGTGAAAGATATGATCCCTTATTGACGTCACTTGTTTAAATCCACTTCAATCAGTGTAGATTACATTTATGTTATTTTATTGAACCTTCATTTAACTAGGCAAGTGAAGGGGGGGGGGGAGAGACGGGCTAAAGAAGGATGTTTAAGCATTGAGACATGGATGGTGTGCCATTGAGGTGAATGGGCAAGACAACAGATTGATGTGCCATTGAGATGAATGGGCAAGACAACAGATTGATGTGCCATTGAGATGAATGGTCAAGACAACAGATTGATGTGCCATTGAGATGAATGGTCAAGACAAAAGATTGATGTGCCATTGAGATGAATGGGCAAGACAAAAGATTGATGTGCCTGTTGAACAGGGTAGAAATGCATCACTGCTGGGTTTTTCACACTCCCGTGTGTATCTACCAGACACTTGTGCTTGACACAACTGTGGGAAGCATTGGAGTCAACGTGGACCAGCATCCCTGTGGAACGCTTTCGACACCTTGTAGAGTCCATGACCCGACGAAGGGGGATGCAACTGGATATTAGGAAGGTGTTATTAGCTAAGTTCAATGGGGTCTTTATATAGACCAATCAGAGTCCCCCCGATGCTTGTCAACCAATCAGCTGTGAGTGTTCAAGTCTGGTTTGAATTACCCAGGATCCCTAGACGAACTGACTCAGCCTCAGTTGATTGGCCGTGCTCCAACCTGTTTCCAGAGAAACCTAATTGATGTAATTTAGAGGGCTTGGCTGTAAAAATAGTTTTGGTCAGTTGTGATGAAAACACTGAGATCAAACAAAGAGCCTCATGCGTACTGTAACAATATGATGTTGGATCTTTGATGTAATGGGGGCCATTTTACTTCCTTGTTAAAAAGGTCAACAGGCATCATGAACTTTACCTAAGTTAACAGGGACATTTTTAGCCCAAAACCAGGTTTCCTCTGCCAGGAGGCTGAAACTTAGGCTAAAAGTGTATCTTCCAGCAAGACAATAACCCCAAGCACACATCAAAGTACAACAAACAAAATGGTTCATTGACCACAAAATCTACATTTTGCACCATCGCGGTCTCGGGTCTTGAACCCCATTGAAAACCTTTTTGAACTGAAAAGAGCAGGAAAATGGGGATCCATAAACACAGACAAACATCACAACGATATCAAGGAAAAATTCTGCATTTGTATTTATTATGGATCCCCATTAGTTCCTGCCAAGGCAGCAGCTACTCTTCCTGGGGTTTATTATGGATCCCCATTAGTTCCTGCCAAGGCAGCAGCTACTCTTCCTGGGGTTTATTAGGGATCCCCATTAGTTCCTGCCAAGGCAGCAGCTACTCTTCCTGGGGTTTATTATGGATCCCCATTAGTTCCTGCCAAGGCAGCAGCTACTCTTCCTGGGGTTTATTATGGATCCCCGTTAGTTCCTGTCAAGACAGCAGCTACTCTTCCTGGGGTTTATTATGGATCCCCATTAGTTCCTGTCAAGGCAGCAGCTACTCTTCCTGGGGTTTATTATGGATCCCCATTAGTTCCTGTTGCCAAGGCAACAGCTACTCTTCCTGGGGTTTATTATGGATCCCCATTAGTTCCTGTTGCCAAGGCAACAGCTACTCTTCCTGGGGTTTATTATGGATCCCCATTAGTTCCGGCCAAGTCAGCAACTACTCTTCCTGGGGTTTATTATGGATCCCCATTAGTTCCTGTCAAGGCAGCAGCTACTCTTCCTGGTGTATATTATGGCTCCCCATTAGTTCCTGCCAAGGCAGCAGCTACTCTTCCTGGGGTTTATTATGGATCCCCATTAGTTCCTGTCAAGGCAGCAGCTACTCTTCCTGGTGTATATTATGGCTCCCCATTAGTTCCTGCCAAGGCAGCAGCTACTCTTCCTGGGGTTTATTATGGATCCCCATTAGTTCCTGTCAAGGCAGCAGCTACTCTTCCTGGGGTTTATTATGGATCCCCATTAGTTCCTGCCAAGGCAGCAGCTACTCTTCCTGGGGTTTATTATGGATCCCCATTAGTTCCTGCCAAGGCAGCAGCTACTCTTCCTGGGGTTTATTATGGATCCCCATTAGTTCCTGTCAAGGCAGCAGCTACTCTTCCTGGGGTTTATTATGGATCCCCATTAGTTCCTGCCAAGGCAGCAGCTACTCTTCCTGGGGTTTATTATGGATCCCCATTAGTTCCTGGCAAGGAAGCAGCTACTCTTCCTGGGTTCCAGCAAATGTAATCATAAGATGTACACCCCCATCCTTCTTCTGACTAGAGAGTTGTTTGTTTCTGTCGGCGCAATGCGTGAAGAAGCCGGGTGGCTGTACCGACTCTGACAACATATCCAGAGTGAGCCGTGTTTCCGTGAAACAGAGAATGTTACAATCTCTGATGTCTCTCTGGAAGGCAACTCGGGCCCTAATTTCATCCACCTTGTTGTCTAGAGACATTGATGAGTAATATGCTCGGTAGCGGTGGATGGTGTGCTCACCTTCTGAGTCTGACCAGTAGGCTGCTCCGTCTGCCTCTCCTGCGGCGACTGGGTCGGAAAACTGGGATTTAGATCCCACGTGTGTGTGTGTTTGTGTGGTGGTCGGAACAAAAGATACGCTTTGGGAAAGTTGTATTCCCGGTCGTAATGTTGACATCACTTTTATATCCAAGAGTTATTTCCGGCTGTATGTAATAATCTATCTAATCTATGTAATATCTAATAACACTTGAGATTTTCTGGGCTAACAATGTAAGAAATAATACGTAAAAAAAAAAAAATTACTGCATAGTTTCCTAAGGACCTGAAGGGAGGTGACCATCTCTGTAAGCGCCATCATGATCACACAGTCATCCGGAACAGCTGATGCTCTCGTGCATGTTTCAGTGTTAT
Source organism: Oncorhynchus mykiss (assembly GCF_013265735.2). Taxonomy (NCBI): domain Eukaryota; kingdom Metazoa; phylum Chordata; class Actinopteri; order Salmoniformes; family Salmonidae; genus Oncorhynchus; species Oncorhynchus mykiss. The sequence goes on along the minus strand of NC_048590.1, from coordinate 3,806,446 downwards.
TTCCCAGGCTTGTGTCACTGGGCAGCTCTCGGCAGTGCGTCCCTTTGTAGTCTGTAATAGTTTGCAAGCCCTGCCATATCTGACGAGCGTCGGAGCCGGTGTAGTACAATTCGATCTTAGTCCTGTATTGACGCTTTGCTTGTTTGAAGGTTCATCAGAGGGCATAGCGGGATTTCATATATGCTTCCGGGTTAGAGTCCCGCTCCTTGAAAGCAGCAGCTCTAGCCTTTAGCTCAGTGTGGATGTTGCCTGTAATCCATGGCTTCTGGTTCAGGTACGTACAGTCACAGTGGGGACGACGTCCTCGATGCACTTATTGATAAAGCCAGTGACTGATGTGGTGTACTCCTCAATGCCATCGGAAGAATCCCCGAACATATTCCAGTCTGATAGCAAAACAGTCCCGTAGCTTAGCATCTGCTTCATCTGACCACTGTTTTATTGACTGAGTCACTGGTGCTTCCTGCTTTAATTTTTGCTTGTAAGCAGGAATCAGGATAGAATTATGGTCAGATTTTGTAAATGGAGGGAGAGCTTTGTGCACATCTCTGTATGTGGAGTAAAGGTGGTCTAGAATTTTTTCTAGATAGAAATGTGTTAAAACTGATTTAAGTTTCCCTGCATTAAAGTCCCCGGCCACTAGGAGCGCCACCTCTGGATGAGCGTTTTCCTGTTTGCTTCTGGCGGAATACAGCTCATTGAGTGCGGTTGAAGTGCGGAAATCGCTTTGTGGTGATATGTAGACAGCTACGACAAATGCAGATAGTGTAGTCTACAGCTTATCATGAGATACTCTACCTCAGGCGAGCAAGACCTCGAGACTTCCTTAGATATCGTGCACCAGCTGTTGTTTACATATATGCATAGGCCCCCGCCCCGTGTCTTACCAGGGGCTACCGTTCTGTCTTGCCGATAGAGTGTATAACCCACCAGCTGTATGTTATTAATGTCGTCGTTCAGCCACGAGTCGGTAAAACAGAAGATTTTACAGTTTTTAGACTAATGTCCTATTGGAAGAATATACGTGCTTTCAGTTCATCCCATGTATTTTCCAGCAAATGAACGTTAGCTAGCAGAACGGAAGGTAAGGGCACTCATCGCCTGATCCTCGCAGCCTGATTTTTTGTCCCGAAATCTCAGTTTCCTTCTCCAGCGAATCACAGGGATCGGGGCCTGGTCGAGTGTCTGCAGTATATCCCTCGCGTCCGACTCATTGAAGAAGAACTCCTCATCCAATTTGAGGTGAGTAAATCCAAGTTCTGATGTACAGAAGTTATTGACAATAGCAGCAACATTACGTACAAAACAAGTTACGAACAACACCAAAAAAAAAATACTATCATTGGTTGAGAGCTGATAAGACGGCAGCCCTACCCTCCGGCGCCATCATGAAGATAGTACAATATAGCAAAAATATAGCTCATACTATATAATATATTACTAATATAGCTCATTCTATATAATATAGTACTAATATAGCTCATACTATATAATATAGTATTAATACAGCTCATGCTATATAATATAGTACTAATATAGCTCCTACTTTATAATATAGTACTAATATAGCTCATACTATATAATATAGTACTAATATAGCTCCTACTTTATAATATAGTACTAATATAGCTCATTCTATATAATATAGTACTAATATAGCTCATACTATATAATATAGTATTAATACAGCTCATGCTATATAATATAGTACTAATATAGCTCATACTTTATAATATAGTATTAATATAGCTCATAGTATATAATATATTACTAATATAGCTCATACTATATAATATAGTACTAATATAGCTCATACTATATAATATGGTACTAATATAGCTCAGACTATATAATATAGTACTAATATAGCTCAGACTATATAATATAGTACTAATATAGCTCATACTATATAATATAGTACTAATATAGCTCATACTATATAATATAGTACTAATATAGCTCATACTCTATAATGTAGTACTAATATAGCTCATACTATATAATATAGTACTAATATAGCTCATACTATATAATATAGTACTAATATAGCTCATACTATATAATATAGTACTAATATAGCTCATACTATATAATATAGTACTAATATAGCTCATGCTATATAATATAGTACTAATATAGCTCATACTATATAATATAGTACTAATATAGCTCATACTATATAATATAGTACTAATATAGCTCATACTATATAATATAGTACTAATATAGCTCATACTATATAATATAGTACTAATATAGCTCATACTATATAATATAGTACTAATATAGCTCATACTATATAATGTAGTACTAATATAGCTCATACTATATAATGTAGTACTAATATAGCTCATACTATATAATATAGTACTAATATAGCTCATACCATATAATATAGTACTAATATAGCTCATACTTTATAATATAGTACTAATATAGCTCATAGTATATAATATATTACTAATATAGCTCATACTTTATAATGTAGTACTAATATAGCTTATACTATATAATATAGTACTAATACAGCTCATACTATATAATATAGTACTAATATAGCTCATACTATATAATATAGTACTAATACAGCTCATACTATATAATATAGTACTAATATAGCTCAGAGTACATACATTATAATACTTATATAACTCATACTATATAATATAGTAGTAATATAACTCACACTATATAAAATAGTACTAAAATAACTCATACTATATAATACTAATATAGCTCATAGTACATAATATAGTACTAATAAAGTTCATACTATATAATATAGTCATAATATAGCTCATAGTACATAATATATATTAATAGTACAACTCATACTCTATAATGTAGTACTAATATAGCTCATACTATATAATATAGTACTAATATAGCTCATACTATATAATATAGTACTAATATAGCTCATACTATATAATATAGTACTAATATAGCTCATACTATATAATGTAGTACTAATATAGATCATACTATATAATATAGTACTAGTATAGTTCATAGTACATAATATAGTACTAATAAAGATCATAATATGTAACATAGCAAAAATATAGCTCATACTATATAATATAGTAATAATATAGCTCACTATTTGTATATTTTTTTGTCCACCCACCAGCCAGCCAGCCAGTCAGCCAGTCAGTCAGTCAGTCAGCCAGTCAGTCAGCCAGCCAGTCAGTCAGCCAGCCAGTCAGGGCTAAAATTAAACAAACACAAGTTGTCATTTACTGTCATTCCCCCTGACCTGAGGTAACCGCTGATGTCATCTCATGATGACCACCGCTGGGTGGAAAAAGAGAGCAGTTAAATCAACAAGACAACACGTTGTATATCCTATATCTGTCTTCTAGCAGATTCAGAACAATGCTTTTTTGACCGTCAGCCAAAAGACAACTATATAAACAAAATACTCTGTCTTGCAAACTAAGCAAAAACATACTGACCCAAGTTGCTGACTTCAGTTTTGACACTTTTTAAAACTTTTCTTGTAAGTGATAGTTAATAACTAATTGTCAGTTACTACCATCACAGGACTTGTATTAATTATTTTATTCTATGTTATTACCGCCAAAAAATATAGAATCGAAACCAAAATGTAAAAAAAAACATGATTATTTTTTGTCATAATTGAATCGACCTGAAAAATCACTAATTGCTCAGCAGAAATGACAGTCTGTTCCACAACGACACTACAGAAATGACAGTCTGTTCCACAACGACAGTACAGAAATGACAGTCTGTTCCACAACGACACTACAGAAATGACAGTCTGTTCCACAACGACACTACAGAAATGACAGTCTGTTCCACAACGACACTACAGAAATGACAGTCTGTTCCACAACGACAGTACAGAAATGACAGTCTGTTCCACAGCGACACTACAGAAATGACAGTCTGTTCCACAACGACACTACAGAAATGACAGTCTGTTCCACAGCGACAGTACAGAAATGACAGTCTGTTCTACAACGACACTACAGAAATGACAGTCTGTTCCACAACGACACTACAGAAATGACAGTCTGTTCCACAACGACAGTACAGAAATGACAGTCTGTTCCACAACGACAGTACAGAAATGACAGTCTGTTCCACAACGACACTACAGAAATGACAGTCTGTTCCACAACGACACTACAGAAATGACAGTCTGTTCCACAACGACACTACAGAAATGACAGTCTGTTCCACAACGACAGTACAGAAATGACAGTCTGTTCCACAACGACAGTACAGAAATGACAGTCTGTTCTACAACGACAGTACAGAAATGACAGTCTGTTCCACAACGACAGTACAGAAATGACAGTCTGTTCCACAACGACAGTACAGAAATGACAGTCTGTTCCACAACGACACTACAGAAATGACAGTCTGTTCCACAACATTAGTACAGAAATGACAGTCTGTTCCACAACGACAGTACAGAAATGACAGTCTGTTCCACAACGACACTACAGAAATGACAGTCTGTTCCACAACATTAGTACAGAAATGACAGTCTGTTCCACAACGACAGTACAGAAATGACAGTCTGTTCCACAACGACAGTACAGAAATGAAAGTCTGTTCCACAGCGACAGTACAGAAATGACAGTCTGTTCCACAACGACAGTACAGAAATGACAGTCTGTTCCACAACGACAGTACAGAAATGACAGTCTGTTCCACAACGACAGTACAGAAATGACAGTCTGTTCCACAACGACAGTACAGAAATGACAGTCTGTTCCACAACGACAGTACAGAAATGACAGTCTGTTCCACAACGACAGTACAGAAATGACAGTCTGTTCCACAACGACAGTACAGAAATGACAGTCTGTTCCACAACGACACTACATGGTTACAGACTCTTCTACTAGACAATGTGTTTTACAGGAAGTTGTGTCGAGGCTCCATTGGTCTCTAGGTGGAATACCTGTTGAATGGTAGCTGGCTGACTGACAGGCACATCATGTCTCATTATGATTGGTTTAGTGGTGAATGACTCTCTCTGTCTCTGTACAAGGAGACACATCCAGAAAGAGGAAGAAGAAACAACAAAGAAAAAGGAGACATAGAGAGGAGAGGAGATGAGAGAGGAGGAGAGGAGAGGAGAGGATAGGAGAGGAGAGGAGAGGAGAGGAGGAGAGGAGAGGAGGAGAGGAGAGGAGGAGAGGAGAGGAGAGGAGAGGAGAGGAGAGGAGAGGAGAGGAGAGGAGAGGAGAGGAGACGAGAGGGTAGAGGAGAGGAGAGGAGATGAGAGGAGAGGAGAGGAGATGAGATGAGAGGAGAGGAGAGGGGAGGGGAGGGGAGGGGAGAGGAGAGGAGAGAGGAGAGAGGAGAGGAGAGGAGGGGAGAGGAGAGGAGAGGAGTGGAGAGGAGGAGAAGAGGGAGAGAGGAGAGGAGAGGAGAGGAGAGGAGAGGAGAGGAGATGAGAGGGTAGAGGAGAGGAGAGGAGAGGAGAGGAGAGGAGAGGAAGAGGAGAGGAGAGGAGAGGAGAGGAGAGGAATGGGAGAGGAGAGGAGAGGAGAGGAGAGGAGATGAGAGGGTAGAGGAGAGGAGAGGAGAGGAGAGGAGAGGAGAGGAGAGGAGAGGAGAGGAGAGGGGAGGAGGGGAGAGGAGAGGAGAGAGGAGAGAGGAGAGGAGAGGAGGGGAGAGGAGAGGAGTGGAGAGGAGGAGAAGAGGGAGAGAGGAGAGGAGAGGAGAGGAGAGGAGATGCGAGAGGAGAGGAGAGGAGAGGAGAGGAGAGGAGGAGAGAGGAGAGGAGGAGAGAGTGTGTCCCTGTACCACACACCAGGCAGGTCAGAATGTCCACTGGTCTGCTCTGAGCTCTAACACCAATATAAGGCTGATATCAGTACAGCTCTGTGTGTGTGTGCGTGTGTGTTGGGGGGGAGGTGCTAGGCCAGCGAACTCTCCAAGGCACCCATCCTGTTGGTTCAGTTTGTTCGACTCAGACCCCTATGACCCAAGGCCTGCATATTCAACTAATACAGCTCCAACCGACCATCTCTCTCTCTCTCTCTCTCTCTCTCTCTCTCTCTCTCTCTCTCTCTGTCTCTCTGTCTCTCTGTCTCTCTCTCTCTCTGTCTCTCTCTCTCTCTCTGTCTCTCTTTCTCTCTCTCTGTCTCTCTCTCTCTGTCTCCGTTTCTCTCTGTCTCTCTGTCTCTCTATCTCTCTCTCTTCTTCTCTCTCTCTCTCCCCTCCCTCTGCTCTCTGAGAGATCAGAGCCCCGTGGGGAAGCCTTCCTCCCTCCTCTCTGAACCATATCGCTCCCTTTCCTTCTTCAAACGCACTCACTTCCAGCCCTCTCTCCCCTATCCTTCTTCAAACACCCTGGCTTCCAGCCCTCTCTCCCCTATCCTTCTTCAAACGCCCTCAGTTCCTGCCCCTATATCCCTCTCCCTCTATCCCTCGCTCTCTCTCTCATCTCTCCATCTCTCCCCCTATCCCTTGCTCCCTCTCTCCCCCTACCCCTCTCCCCCTCTCTCCCACTATCTCTCTCTCCCTCCCCCTATGCCTCTCTCCTCTCTACCCCTTCCCCTCTCTCCCTCATCCCTCTCTCCCTCTCCCCCTCTGTACCTCTCCACCTCTCCCCCTCTCTCCCTCTCCCCCTCTCTCCCTCTCTCGCCCCTTCCCCTCTCTCCCCTTATCCCCCCCTCTCTCCCCTTATCCACCCCTCTCCCCACCAGTTTTAAACCAACCAGGGCTGTCTGTAAGGTAACCCAGTCTGATTGCAGCTGTAACATATCAAGGCCAACAGGGAAATGACAACAGTTTAGTCTGAATACAGACAAATATGAGGTTGTATCAGATATATTATATATGTAAGAGTAAAGAGTCCCAGTACTGACCCCTGCGGTACACCTCTCGTAATATCCATGAAACTAGACTTGACACCATAACAAATATCGCATTCTTTCCGAATTTGCAAAAATTTGGAAAAACGTTTTTTCAAAATACTTTTATTTCAGAGATTTACATTTAAAAAAACATTTCTTTCTCCAGAAGTTCGTTGGATTTTCTATCATTCTCAAATACACAGTTCAGGAAGTATGTTGACTCTTCTGACCAGAGATAGACATCGACTGTATTTAAAACACACACATGTCTGAAGGACTGCCAGGCAGACGTAGTATCAGTCAATCTAGCCTCCCAAAAGCTACATTTCAAACCATTCATGCGTAAACAAAGGATTTGATCCTCTTAGTTGTTTATATGGATATATTTATCTGGAACGGTGTTAAACAGAGAAGTAGAAGAATTTAAGGGCCTGATCCGAGATCCGAGATATTTTAGGGTGTTTAAAGTTATGGTGAGTTTGTCCTCAGCTGATTTAGCTCAGTACAAATCTCTTTCAGACTGTCTAGTACTGAAATATACTGTCTAGTACTGTAACAAACTGTCTAGTTCTGAAATAAACTGTCTAGTACTGAAATATACTGTCTAGTACTGAAATATACTGTCTAGTACTGAATTAAACTGTCTAGTACTGAAATAAACTGTCTAGAACTGAATTAAACTGTCTAGTACTGAAATAAACTGTCTAGTACTGAAATAAACTGTCTAGAACTGTCTAGTACTGAAATAAACTGTCTAGTACTGAAATATACTGTCTAGTACTGAAATATACTGTCTAGTACTGAAATAAACTGTCTAGAACTGTCTAGAACTGAATTAAACTGTCTAGTACTGAAATAAACTGTCTAGTACTGAAATAAACTGTCTAGAACTGTCTAGTACTGAAATAAACTGTCTAGTACTGAAATATACTGTCTAGTACTGAAATATACTGTCTAGTACTGAAATAAACTGTCTAGTACTGAAATATACTGTCTAGTACTGAAATATACTGTCTAGTACTGAATTAAACTGTCAAGGTAAGGTACAGTCCCACCAGTCTCAGATGGACGTTATTAAATAACTTTTAGGAGACATTTAAATTGCGTTGGAACAGAGGTGGAAAGGGACACGGAAACATTTCTCTGCCAACTCTGATTTATATACATTATAATCATTATTATATTATAAATATTTTATATTATTGTATATACATTATAATCATTATTATATTATAAATATTATATATTATTAAATATACATTATAAACGGTCAGAGGATCATCGGACCTCTTTAACCAAGATTGAGTAATAATCAGAATGTTGGCGTTGGCTTGAGAAGCTAGTTACTATACAATACAGTTGGCTTGAGAAGCTAGTTACTATACAATACAGTTGGCTTGAGAAGCTAGTTACTATACAATACAGTTGGCTTGAGAAGCTAGTTACTATACAATACAGTTGGCTTGAGAAGCTAGTTACTATACAATACAGTTGGCTTGTGAAGCTGGTTACTATACAATACAGTTTTGTAAATGTAGATAAATGTAGATCAATCAGTCCAGATCAGATCAAATTGTATCTGTCACAGGCTTCGTAGACAATAGGTGTAGACGGTGAAATGTTTCACAGGTCCTTTTCCAACAATGCAGAGATAAACACTTTTTAAAAAAAAAGAAAAAGAAGAAATCAAACTGGAAATAGTGACACAAGGAATACAGGAAGTACCAGGTAATAACATGGCTATATACAGGAAGTACCAGGTAATAACATGGCTATATACAGGAAGTACCAGGTAATAACATGGCTATATACAGGAAGTACCAGGTAATAACATGGCTATATACAGGAAGTACCAGGTAATAACATGGCTATATACAGGAAGTACCAGGTAATAACATGGCTATATACAGGAAGTACCAGGTAATAACATGGCTATATACAGGAAGTACCAGGTAATAACATGGCTATATACAGGAAGTACCAGGTAATAACATGGCTATATACAGGAAGTACCAGGTAATAACATGGCTATATACAGGAAGTACCAGGTAATAACATGGCTATATACAGGAAGTACCAGGTAATAACATGGCTATATACAGGAAGTACCAGGTAATAACATGGCTATATACAGGAAGTACCAGGTAATAACATGGCTATATACAGGACGTACCAGGTAATAACATGGCTATATACAGGGAGTACCAGGTCATAACATGGCTATATACAGGAAGTACCAGGTAATAACATGGTTATATACAGGAAGTACCAGGTAATAACATGGCTATATACAGGAAGTACCAGGTAATAACATGGCTATATACAGGGAGTACCAGGTCATAACATGGCTATATACAGGAAGTACCAGGTAATAACATGGCTATATACAGGAAGTACCAGGTAATAACATGGCTATATACAGGGAGTACCAGGTCATAACATGGCTATATACAGGAAGTACCAGGTAATAACATGGTTATATACAGGAAGTACCAGGTAATAACATGGCTATATACAGGAAGTACCAGGTAATAACATGGATATATACAGGACGTACCAGGTAATAACATGACTATATACAGGAAGTACCAGGTAATAACATGGTTATATACAGGAAGTACCAGGTAATAACATGGTTATATACAGGAAGTACCAGGTAATAACATGGCTATATACAGGAAGTACCAGGTAATAACATGGTTATATACAGGAAGTACCAGGTAATAACATGGTTATATACAGGAAGTACCAGGTAATAACATGGCTATATACAGGGAGTACCAGGTCATAACATGGCTATATACAGGAAGTACCAGGTAATAACATGGTTATATACAGGAAGTACCAGGTAATAACATGGCTATATACAGGAAGTACCAGGTAATAACATGGCTATATACAGGACGTACCAGGTAATAACATGACTATATACAGGAAGTACCAGGTAATAACATGGTTATATACAGGAAGTACCAGGTAATAACATGGTTATATACAGGAAGTACCAGGTAATAACATGGCTATATACAGGAAGTACCAGGTAATAACATGGTTATATACAGGAAGTACCAGGTAATAACATGGCTATATACAGGAAGTACCAGGTAATAACATGGCTATATACAGGAAGTACCAGGTAATAACATGGCTATATACAGGAAGTACCAGGTAATAACATGGCTATATACAGGACGTACCAGGTAATAACATGAATATATACAGGAAGTACCAGGTAATAACATGGTTATATACAGGAAGTACCAGGTAATAACATGGTTATATACAGGAAGTACCAGGTAATAACATGGCTATATACAGGAAGTACCAGGTAATAACATGGTTATATACAGGAAGTACCAGGTAATAACATGGTTATATACAGGAAGTACCAGGTAATAACATGGTTATATACAGGAAGTACCAGGTAATAACATGGTTATATACAGGAAGTACCAGGTAATAACATGGTTATATACAGGAAGTACCAGGTAATAACATGGTTATATACAGGAAGTACCAGGTAATAACATGGCTATATACAGGAAGTACCAGGTAATAACATGGTTATATACAGGAAGTACCAGGTAATAACATGGCTACATACAGGAAGTACCAGGTAATAACATGGTTATACACAGGAAGTACCAGGTAATAACATGGCTATATACAGGAAGTACCAGGTAATAACATGGTTATACACAGGAAGTACCAGGTAATAACATGGCTACATACAGGAAGTACCAGGTAATAACATGGCTATATACAGGAAGTACCAGGTAATAACATGGCTACATACAGGAAGTACCAGGTAATAACATGGCTATATACAGGAAGTACCAGGTAATAACATGGCTATATACAGGACGTACCAGGTAATAACATGGCTATATACAGGAAGTACCAGGTAATAACATGGCTATATACAGGAAGTACCAGGTAATAACATGGCTATATACAGGAAGTACCAGGTAATAACATGGCTATATACAGGAAGTACCAGGTAATAACATGGCTATATACAGGAAGTACCAGGTATTAACATGGCTATATACAGGAAGTACCAGGTAATAACATGGCTATATACAGGAAGTACCAGGTAATAACATGGCTATATACAGGAAGTACCAGGTAATAACATGGCTATATACAGGAAGTACCAGGTAATAACATGACTATATACAGGAAGTACCAGGTAATAACATGGCTATATACAGGAAGTACCAGGTAATAACATGGCTATATACAGGAAGTTCCAGGTATTAACATGGCTATATACAGGAAGTACCAGGTAATAACATGGCTATATACAGGGAGTACCAGGTAATAACATGGCTATATACAGGAAGTACCAGGTAATAACATGGCTATATACAGGAAGTACCAGGTAATAACATGGCTATATACAGGAAGTACCAGGTAATAACATGGCTATACACAGGAAGTACCAGGTATTAACATGGCTATATACAGGAAGTACCAGGTAATAACATGGTTATATACAGGAAGTACCAGGTAATAACATGGCTATATACAGGAAGTACCAGGTAATAACATGGTTATATACAGGAAGTACCAGGTAATAACATGGCTATATACAGGAAGTACCAGGTAATAACATGGTTATATACAGGAAGTACCAGGTAATAACATGGTTATATACAGGAAGTACCAGGTAATAACATGGTTATATACAGGAAGTACCAGGTAATAACATGGTTATATACAGGAAGTACCAGGTAATAACATGGCTATATACAGGAAGTACCAGGTAATAACATGGTTATATACAGGAAGTACCAGGTAATAACATGGCTATATACAGGAAGTACCAGGTAATAACATGGTTATATACAGGAAGTACCAGGTAATAACATGGTTATATACAGGACGTACCAGGTAATAACATGGTTATATACAGGAAGTACCAGGTAATAACATGGTTATATACAGGAAGTACCAGGTAATAACATGGCTATATACAGGAAGTACCAGGTAATAACATGGTTATATACAGGAAGTACCAGGTAATAACATGGCTATATACAGGAAGTACCAGGTAATAACATGGCTATATACAGGAAGTACCAGGTAATAACATGGCTATACACAGGAAGTACCAGGTATTAACATGGCTATATACAGGAAGTACCAGGTAATAACATGGCTATATACAGGAAGTACCAGGTAATAACATGGTTATATACAGGAAGTACCAGGTAATAACATGGCTATATACAGGAAGTACCAGGTAAAAACATGGCTATATACAGGAAGTACCAGGTAAAAACATGGTTATATACAGGAAGTACCAGGTAATAACATGGTTATATACAGGAAGTACCAGGTAATAACATGGCTATATACAGGAAGTACCAGGTAATAACATGGTTATATACAGGAAGTACCAGGTAATAACATGGTTATATACAGGAAGTACCAGGTAATAACATGGTTATATACAGGAAGTACCAGGTAATAACATGGTTATATACAGGAAGTACCAGGTAATAACATGGTTATATACAGGAAGTACCAGGTAATAACATGGTTATATACAGGAAGTACCAGGTAATAACATGGCTATATACAGGAAGTACCAGGTAATAACATGGTTATATACAGGAAGTACCAGGTAATAACATGGCTACATACAGGAAGTACCAGGTAATAACATGGTTATATACAGGAAGTACCAGGTAATAACATGGTTATATACAGGAAGTACCAGGTAATAACATGGTTATATACAGGAAGTACCAGGTAATAACATGGCTATATACAGGAAGTACCAGGTAATAACATGGTTATATACAGGAAGTACCAGGTAATAACATGGCTACATACAGGAAGTACCAGGTAATAACATGGCTATATACAGGAAGTACCAGGTAATAACATGGCTACATACAGGAAGTACCAGGTAATAACATGGCTATAAACAGGAAGTACCAGGTCATAACATGGCTATATACAGGAAGTACCAGGTAATAACATGGCTATATACAGGAAGTACAAGGTAATAACATGGCTACATACAGGAAGTACCAGGTAATAACACGGCTATATACAGGAAGTACCAGGTAATAACATGGCTATATACAGGAAGTACCAGGTAATAACACGGTTATATACAGGAAGTACCAGGTAATAACATGGCTATGTACAGGAAGTACCAGGTAATAACACGGCTATATACAGGAAGTACCAGGTAATAACATGGCTATATACAGGAAGTACCAGGTAATAACATGGCTATATACAGGAAGTACCAGGTAATAACATGACTATATACAGGAAGTACCAGGTAATAACATGGCTATATACAGGAAGTACCAGGTATTAACATGGCTATATACAGGAAGTACCATGTAATAACATGGCTATATACAGGAAGTACCAGGTAATAACATGGCTATATACAGGAAGTACCAGGTATTAACATGGCTATATACAGGAAGTACCAGGTAATAACATGGCTATATACAGGAAGTACCAGGTAATAACATGACTATATACAGGAAGTACCAGGTAATAACATGGCTATATACAGGAAGTACCAGGTAATAACATGGCTATATACAGGAAGTACCAGGTATTAACATGGCTATATACAGGAAGTACCAGGTAATAACATGGCTATATACAGGAAGTACCAGGTAATAACATGGCTATATACAGGAAGTACCAGGTAATAACATGACTATATACAGGAAGTACCAGGTAATAACATGGCTATATACAGGGAGTACCAGGTAAAAACATGGCTATATACAGGAAGTACCAGGTATTAACATGGCTATATACAGGAAGTACCAGGTAATAACATGGCTATATACAGGAAGTACCAGGTAATAACATGGCTATAGACAGGAAGTACCAGGTAATAACATGGCTATATACAGGAAGTACCAGGTAATAACATGGCTATATACAGGAAGTACCAGGTAATAACATGGCTATATACAGGAAGTACCAGGTATTAACATGGCTATATACAGGAAGTACCAGGTAATAACATGGCTATATACAGGGAGTACCAGGTAATAACATGGCTATATACAGGAAGTACCAGGTAATAACATGGCTATATACAGGAAGTACCAGGTAATAACATGGCTATATACAGGAAGTACCAGGTAATAACATGGCTATACACAGGAAGTACCAGGTATTAACATGGCTATATACAGGAAGTACCAGGTAATAACATGGCTATATACAGGAAGTACCAGGTAATAACATGGTTATATACAGGAAGTACCAGGTAATAACATGGCTATATACAGGAAGTACCAGGTAATAACATGGCTATATACAGGAAGTACCAGTTAATAACATGGCTATATACAGGAAGTACCAGTACTGAGTCAATATGCAGGGGTACCAGGTAATAACATGACTATATACAGGAAGTACTGGGTAATAACATGGCTACATACAGGAAGTACCAGGTAATAACATGGCTATATACAGGAAGTACCAGGTAATAACATGGCTACATACAGGAAGTACCAGGTAATAACATGGCTATATACAGGAAGTACCAGGTAATAACATGGCTATATACAGGAAGTACCAGGTAATAACATGGCTATATACAGGAAGTACCAGGTAATAACATGGCTATATACAGGAAGTACCAGGTAATAACATGGCTATATACAGGACGTACCAGGTAATAACATGGCTATATACAGGAAGTACCAGGTAATAACATGGCTATATACAGGAAGTACCAGGTAATAACATGGCTATATACAGGAAGTACCAGGTAATAACATGGCTATATACAGGAAGTACCAGGTAATAACATGGCTATATACAGGAAGTACCAGGTAATAACATGGCTATATACAGGAAGTACCAGGTAATAACATGGCTATATACAGGACGTACCAGGTAATAACATGGCTATATACAGGAAGTACCAGGTAATAACATGGCTATATACAGGAAGTACCAGGTAATAACATGGCTATATACAGGAAGTACCAGGTAATAACATGGCTATATACAGGAAGTACCAGTACTGAGTCAATATGCAGGGGTACCAGGTAATAACATGACTATATACAGGAAGTACTGGGTAATAACATGGCTACATACAGGAAGTACCAGGTAATAACATGGCTATATACAGGAAGTACCAGGTAATAACATGGCTACATACAGGAAGTACCAGGTAATAACATGGCTATATACAGGGAGTACCAGGTAATAACATGGCTATATACAGGGAGTACCAGGTAATAACATGGCTATATACAGGGAGTACCAGGGAATAACATGGCTATATACAGGGAGGTAATAACATGGCTATATACAGGAAGTACCAGGTAATAACATGGCTATATACAGGGAGTACCAGGTAATAACATGGCTATATACAGGGAGTACCAGGTAATAACATGGCTATGTACAGGAAGTACCAGGTAATAACATGACTATATACAGGGAGTACCAGGTAATAACATGGCTATATACAGGGAGTACCAGGTAATAACATGGCTATATACAGGAAGTACCAGGTAATAACATGGCTATATACAGGAAGTACCAGGTAATAACATGGCTATATACAGGAAGTACCAGGTAATAACATGGTTATATACAGGAACTACCAGGTAATAACATGGTTATATACAGGGAGGTAATAACATGGCTATATACAGGAAGTACCAGGTAATAACATGGCTATATACAGGGAGTACCAGGTAATAACATGGCTATATACAGGGAGTACCAGGTAATAACATGGCTATATACAGGGAGTACCAGGTAATAACATGGCTATATACAGGGAGTACCATGTAATAACATGGCTATATACAGGGAGTACCAGGTAATAACATGGCTATATACAGGGAGGTAATAACATGGCTATATACAGGAAGTACCAGGTAATAACATGGCTATATACAGGGAGTACCAGGTAATAACATGGCTATATACAGGAAGTACCAGGTAATAACATGGCTATATACAGGAAGTACCAGGTAATAACATGGCTATATACAGGGAGTACCAGGTAATAACATGGCTATATACAGGGAGGTAATAACATGGCTATATACAGGAAGTACCAGGTAATAACATGGCTATATACAGGGAGTACCAGGTAATAACATGGCTATATACAGGGAGTACCAGGTAATAACATGGCTATATACAGGAAGTACCAGGTAATAACATGACTATATACAGGGAGTACCAGGTAATAACATGGCTATATACAGGGAGTACCAGGTAATAACATGGCTATATACAGGAAGTACCAGGTAATAACATGGCTATATACAGGAAGTACCAGGTAATAACATGGCTATATACAGGAAGTACCAGGTAATAACATGGTTATATACAGGAACTACCAGGTAATAACATGGTTATATACAGGGAGTACCAGGTAATAACATGGCTATATACAGGGAGGTAATAACATGGCTATATACAGGAAGTACCAGGTAATAACATGGCTATATACAGGGAGGTAATAACATGGCTATATACAGGGAGTACCAGGTAATAACGTGGCTATATACAGGGAGTACCAGGTAATATGGTTATATACAGGAAGTACCGGGTAATAACGTGGCTATATACAGGAAGTACCAGGTAATAACATGGTTATATACAGGAAGTACCAGGTAATAACATGGCTATATACAGGGAGGTAATAACATGGCTATATACAGGGAGTACCAGGTAATAACGTGGCTATATACAGGGAGGTAATAACATGGCTATATACAGGGAGTACCAGTTAATAACATGGCTATATACAGGAAGTACCAGGTAATAACGTGGCTATATACAGGAAGTACCAGGTAATAACATGGCTATATACAGGGAGGTAATAACATGGCTATATACAGGGAGGTAATAACATGGCTATATACAGGGAGTACCAGGTAATAACATGGCTATATACAGGGAGGTAATAACATGGCTATATACAGGGAGTACCAGGTAATAACGTGGCTATATACAGGAAGTACCAGGTAATAACATGGCTATATACAGGGAGGTAATAACATGGCTATATACAGGGAGTACCAGGTAATAACATGGCTATATACAGGAAGTACCAGGTAATAACATGGCTATATACAGGGAGGTAATAACATGGCTATATACAGGGAGTACCAGGTAATAACGTGGCTATATACAGGGAGGTA
The DNA here is from genome assembly GCF_013265735.2 of Oncorhynchus mykiss. Taxonomy (NCBI): domain Eukaryota; kingdom Metazoa; phylum Chordata; class Actinopteri; order Salmoniformes; family Salmonidae; genus Oncorhynchus; species Oncorhynchus mykiss. Next base: position 3,789,423 of record NC_048590.1, on the reverse strand, counting down.
ATAACATGGCTATATACAGGGAGTACCAGTTAATAACATGGCTATATACAGGAAGTACCAGGTAATAACGTGGCTATATACAGGAAGTACCAGGTAATAACATGGCTATATACAGGGAGGTAATAACATGGCTATATACAGGGAGGTAATAACATGGCTATATACAGGGAGTACCAGGTAATAACATGGCTATATACAGGGAGGTAATAACATGGCTATATACAGGGAGTACCAGGTAATAACGTGGCTATATACAGGAAGTACCAGGTAATAACATGGCTATATACAGGGAGGTAATAACATGGCTATATACAGGGAGTACCAGGTAATAACATGGCTATATACAGGAAGTACCAGGTAATAACACGGCTATATACAGGAAGTACCAGGTAATAACATGACTATATACAGGAAGTACCAGGTAATAACATGGCTATATACAGGGAGTACCAGGTAATAACATGGCTATATACAGGGAGTACCAGGTAATAACATGGCTATATACAGGAAGTACCAGGTATTAACATTGCTATATACAGGAAGTATCATGTAATAACATGGCTATATACAGGAAGTACCAGGTAATAACATGGCTATATACAGGAAGTACCAGGTAATAACATGGCTACATACAGAAAGTACCAGGTCATAACATGGCTATATACAGGGAGGTAATAACATGGCTATATACAGGAAGTACCAGGTCATAACATGGCTATATACAGGAAGTACCAGGTAATAACATGGCTATATACAGGAAGTACTAGGTAATAACATGGCTACATACAGGAAGTACCAGGTCATAACATGGCTATATACAGGAAGTACTTGGTAATAACATGGCTATATACAGGAAGTACCAGGTCATAACATGGCTATATACAGGAAGTACCAGGTAATAACATGGCTATATACAGGAAGTACCAGGTAATAACATGGCTATATACAGGAAGTACCAGGTCATAACATGGCTATATACAGGAAGTATCATGTAATAACATGGCTATATACAGGAAGTACCAGGTATTAACATGGCTATATACAGGAAGTACCAGGGGGTCCATATCCATGGTAGAATTCACAGCAGCTGCTGTAGAGGACCGCCTTGGTCGTTCAGCTATCTAACTCCTCGGAGAGAGAGAGAGAGAGAGAGAGAGTGGTTGGAGTGCAAGAGAGAGAGAGAGAGAGAGAGAGAGAGAGAGAGAGAGAGAGAGAGAGAGAGAGAGAGAGAGAGAGAGCGAGAGAGAGAGAGAGAGAGAAAGAGAGAGAAATGCCAAAGTTTTTCTCCTCAGGTCTGTAAACCATTAGACACACTTCCTATCATATCAGCCCAACTTTCTCACTGAGGCAGTTACAGCTGTGATGTATGTAGTGCTATTTATATTGTTGTTGTTTTACTCCACTTTAGTCCTGCATGTTGGAGCTCAGAGCCTTTCACTGTACCCTGCAATCACACCTGCAACCCTGTACACTAGTATACACTCTGCATCTGACTGGAGAGGAGAGGAGACAGAGGCTGGTCATATGAGGTACAGGTCAACATATCACTCAATGACTGGAGAGGAGAGGAGACAGGGGCTGGTCATATGAGGTACAGGTCACTGACTGGAGAGGAGAGGAGACAGAGAGGAGACAGAGGCTGGTCATATGAGGTACAGGTCAACATATCACTCACTGACTGGAGAGGAGAGGAGACAGGGGCTGGTCATATGAGGTACAGGTCACTGACTGGAGAGGAGAGGAGACAGAGAGGAGACAGAGGCTGGTCATATGAGGTACAGGTCAACATATCACTCACTGACTGGAGAGGAGAGGAGACAGGGGCTGGTCATATGAGGTACAGGTCACTGACTCAGTGAGAAGGAGAGAGGAAGAGAAAGAGAGGGAAGGGAACAGAGAATGAGAGAGAGAAAATGATTAAAAGAGAGAGAGAGTGAAATAGAGGAGATAGAGAATGGAGGTCATTACGGGTCATTAATATTGGCCAGAGAGGCACCTTTGTGGAAATGACTGTTCCTCCTCTCCGCCTTGCTCCTCCCCACTGGTGGGATCTTCTGCTCAATGGGAAACACATGCTAGGGCGCCAGGCCTGCTGCGTACAGACCCCGCTGGGGGAGCCTGTTCTGGGGGAAGCTCAGAGCCTGCCTCCCTGCCCCCTACTGGGGTACATGTTTGGGGAAGGGAGGAAGGGAGAGGGGGCCAGTGGGGGAGGTCAACCATAATTTCTCAGAGTGGCTCTGATACAGGGGTAATGGAGGTAGAGGGAGGGAGAATCACACACCCCCTTTTACACCACTGTGAGTTAACAACTTGGTGATGAAAGAGAGAGGAGAGAGAGGGGAGAGAGAGAGAGAGAGAGAGAGAGGGGGAGAGGGGGAGGGGCAGGGAGAGAGAGGAGAGAGAGAGATAGGAGAGAGAGAGAGGAGAGGAGAGGAGAGGAGAGGAGAGGAGAGGATAGGGGAGAGAGAGAGAGAGAGAGAGAGAGAGAGAGAGAGAGAGAGAGAGAGAGGAGAGGAGAGGAGAGGAGAGGAGAGGAGAGGAGAGGAGAGAGAGAGAGAGAGAGAGAGAGAGAGAGAGAGAGAGAGAGATAGGAGAGAGAGAGGAGAGAAATAGGAGAGAGAGAGATGGTGGAAGAAAAGAGAGAGATAGTGAGAGAGAGAGAGAGAGAGAGAGAGAGAGGGAGAGAGAGAGAGAGAGAGAAAGGAGAGCTCACACGTCACCAGAGCCCCTCTACACAGAGCCTTTAACCCCCAACACACGTGAAAGCTAGATCTCAAAGGGATTGATTTATTCTCACCGCAGCCAAGGAGTTAGTCACACACACACACACACACACGCACACCGATTCACAAACACACGAAAACACATGTACTCACGCAAACACTCACTCACACCTGGACGAAGATTCCATCCCTGTTGCCAGGGGAACCAGTGTAAAGGAAACAGAGGGAAGCTATTGTGGTTCTTTCTCTCTAATCAAAGTGTCAAACAATTCACTGCTGTTGTTGCTCTCTCATCTCTGGCAGCTTTACCGGGAATGTTGTCGTTCCTTAGCGTTCCTAACAGCAGACTGGAATAACAAATACATACTGTTGAATGCTGTGAACTTCAGTCACACCCGTTGCTGACAGGTGTATAAAATTGAGCACACCGCCCATGCAATCTCCATAGACAAACATTGACAGTAGAATGGCCTTTCTGAAGAGCTCAGTGACTTTCAACGTGGCACCGTCATAGGATGTCACCTTTCCAACAAGTCAGATCTTCACATTTCTGCCCCGGTCAACTGTAAGTGCTGTTATTGTGGAAAAGTCTAGGAGAAACAACGGCTCAGCAGCGAAGTGGTAGGCCGCACAAGCTAACAGAACGGGACCGGCGAGTGATGAAGCAAGTAGCACGTAAAAATCGTCTGTCCTCGGTTCCAACACTCACTACTGAGTTCCAAACTGACTCTGGAAGCAACGTCAGCACAAGAACTGTTCGTCAGGGAGCTTCATGAAATGGGTCTCCATGGCCGAGCAGCCGCACACAAGGCTAACATCACCATGCACAATGCCAAGTTCGGAGTGGTGTAAATCTTGGCTCCATTGGACTCTGGAGCAGTGGAAAAGCATTCTCTGGAGTGATGAATCACGCTTCACCATCTGGCAGTCCAACGGACGAATCTGGGTTTGGTGGATACCAGGAGAACGCTACCTGACCCAATGCATAGCGCCAACTGTAAAGTTTGGTGGAGGAATAATGGTCTAGGTCTGTTTTTCATGGTTCGGGCCCTTAGTTCCAGTGAATGGAAATCTTAACACCACAGTATACAATGACATTCTATATGATTCTGTGCTTCCAACTTTGTGGCAACAGTTTGGGGAAGTCCCGCTCCTGTTTCATCATGACAATGCCCCCGTGCCCAAAGTGAGGTCCATACAAAAATGGTTTGTCAACATCGGTGTGGAAGAATTTGACTGGCCTGCACAGAGCCCTGACCTCAACCCCCATCGAACACCTTTGTGATGTATTGAAACGCAGACTGCCAGCCAGGCCTTATTGCCCAACTTCAGTGCCCCGACCTCACTAATGCTCTTGTGTCCGAATGGAAGCAAGTCCCCGCAGCAATGTTCCAACATCTAGTGGGAAACCTTCCCAGAATAGTGGAGGCTGTTGTAGCAGCAATGTTCCAACATCTAGTGGAAAGCCTTCCCAGAATAGTGGAGGCTGTTATAGCAGCAATGTTCCAACATCTAGTGGAAAGCCTTCCCAGAATAGTGGAGGCTGTTATAGCAGCAATGTTCCAACATCTAGTGGAAAACCTTCCCAGAAGAGTGGAGGCTATTACAGCAGCAAAGGGGAGACCAACTCCAAAATTAATGCCAATGATTTTACAATGAGATGTCCATGTTGTGTAACACAGGAGCAGATATCTATTTAATTCTGATGCTCTGCCCAAACTGTGCCCTCTCCCTCTCCCCAACCGCTGACATCAGAAGCCTACAAGTCTCCAGACACTTGGCCTGGCTGACAGGGGGCACCACGGACAAGTCTCCAGACACATGGCCTGGCTAGCAGAGGGCACCATGGACAAGCTAAGACGGGCACATTGAACAGGGTGCAGGAGTAAGAGCCTTACGGTCTCTGAGATACTTTAATTGGGATTTAGGTGGCTGTAACAATACTGCAGGCTTCAAATACAACTCAGTGATGTCAGAGTCGGGTGGCGGTGTGTGCTGTGTGTACGGGGTTGATTGTTTTAGGCTGAGCGGGTTTGGCTGAACGCTGGGAAAAGGAAATCCCTTGTTTGGGGTGGCAGCCATGTTATTAAGGACTGGTTGTTCTGTTGTGCTGCGTTGGTACAAGGTACAGTCAGGAGTTCTATAATGCTAATACGTCATCGCTACAGTTATCAAACACGTTTGTTGTGCTGCAGTGGTTGATTGACTGATCGATCGGTTGATTCATTAATTTATTTATTTTTCTTCAATATCTGGTTTATTGATTGATTGTATTTTGAATGATTGCATTGGTTGGTTTATTGCATTTAACAATGAAACAATGACCTGGATAAGATTAAATAATGGCATTAACCGTAGTAAAAAATAGCCTTCATGTCAGTGTGTAAAACCTCTATGTTCTCTCAGTGTTTATTGGTCAATAATCTCGCTAACGTCCGGTAAACGGCGTGTTTTTGCAGAACTACCTGACCACAAACATCAATAACCGACAGTTTTCACCCCAACGTGTTTCAAAATCACTTCTGACTTTGTTTAGCAACACGTTGGTTGGGATTTCAAAAGCCGTAGAGGGCAGTTAGTTGTACTACTGAGGTTACTGTGTTGCACATGAACGAAGGCATCCAAATGGCACCCCCCCAGCTAGCACATTTGGTTCCTTGGAAGTTGTGGAAATGTACGTTTTTGGTTTCCTGTGAGTTCTGTGTTTCCTGACCGGTAAAAACAGAACAGTTTTTTTTTTTTAAGTTCTGAGAACGGAAGTGAACTTGTTCGCTTGTTCTGGAAACATACATTTTTTTTTAGGTTGCATTGAGGTTCTGAGAATGTTTTACTCTGGTTCCAGGGAGGTTCTGAGAATGTTTTACTCTGGTTCCAGGGAGGTTCTGAGAATGTTTTACTCTGGTTCCAGGGAGGTTCTGAAAATGTTTTACTCTGGTTCCAGGGAGGTTCTGAGAATGTTTTACTCTGGTTCCAGGGAGATTCTGAGAATGTTTCACTATGGTTCCAGGGAGGTTCTGAGAATGTTTTACTATGGTTCCAGGGAGGTTCTGAGAATGTTTTACTCTGCTTCCAGGGAGGTTCTGAGAACGTTCTGAGAATGTTTTAATATGGTTCCAGGGATGTTCTGAGAATGTTTTACTCTGGTTCCAGGGAGGTTCTGAGAATGTTTTAATATGGTTCCAGGGAGGTTCTGAGAACGTTCTGAGAATGTTTTAATATGGTTCCAGGGATGTTCTGAGAATGTTTTACTCTGGTTCCAGGGAGGTTCTGAGAATGTTTAATATGGTTCCAGGGAGGTTCTGAGAACGTTCTGAGAATGTTTTAATATGGTTCCAGGGATGTTCTGAGAATGTTTTACTCTGGTTCCTTGAAAGTTTTCCTCTGAGGTTTTATTAACACTCTGAGAATGGAAATGATATTTTATTTAGAGTTTGTTTGTTATAACTTCCTTATAAAACTTTCCCTGAATGTTTCAGTAAGACTTAATAGCACTGCTTAGTTTGGGTTAACAACTCCCAGCACATATCGGACACATGGAGAATCATTTCCTGAGGCATTAATCACGCAAACACACATGTATGTTTTTATTGTGACACGGCATCAGAGAGATCCAAACCTATAATATCGTGTTCTCTGTCCGTGGAATTAGTCCACTGTGGCACCAGGATGGAGCTGGCACGCCATGTTTTATATGGATACAAAACTGTTCAGTTTAGTCAATTCTACTAGACCCCATTTTTAAAATGTATTTTATTTCACCTTTATTTAACCAGGTAGACCAGATCACCTTTATTTAACCAGGTAGGCCAGATCACCTTTATTTAACCAGGTAGACCAGATCACCTTTATTTAACCAGGTAGACCAGAACACCTTTATTTAACCAGGTAGACCAGATCACCTTTATTTAACCAGGTAGACTAAATCACCTTTATTTAACCAGGTAGACCAGATCACCTTTATTTAACCAGGTAGACAGGATCACCTTTATTTAACCAGGTAGGCCAGTTGAGAACAAGTTCTCATTTACAACTGCGACCTGGCCAAGATAAAGCAAAGCAGTGCAACAAAAACAACAACACAGAGTTACACATGGAATAAACAAACGTACAGTCAATAACACAATAGAAAAGTCCATATACAGTGTGTGAAAATGGCGTGAGGAGGTAAGGCAATAAATAGGCCGTAATAGCGAACTAATTACAATTTAGCAAATAAACACTGGTGTGATAGATGAGCAGATGATGATGTGCAAGTAGAAATACTGGAGTGATAGATGTACAGATGATGATGTGCAAGTAGAAATACTGGAGTGATAGATGTACAGATGATGATGTGCAAGTAGAAATACTGGAGTGATAGATGTACAGATGATGATGTGCAAGTAGAAATACTGGAGTGATAGATGAGCAGATGATGATGTGCAAGTAGAAATACTGGAGTGATAGATGTACAGATGATGATGTGCAAGTAGACATACTGGAGTGATAGATGAGCAGATGATGATGTGCAAGTAGAAATACTGGAGTGATAGATGAGCAGATGATGATGTGCAAGTAGACATACTGGAGTGATAGATGTACAGATGATGATGTGCAAGTAGAAATACTGGAGTGATAGATGTAAAGATGATGATGTGCAAGTAGAAACACTGGAGTGATAGATGTACAGATGATGATGTGCAAGTAGAAATACTGGAGTGATAGATGTACAGATGATGATGTGCAAGTAGAAATACTGGAGTGATAGATGTACAGATGATGATGTGCAAGTAGAAATACTGGAGTGATAGATGTACAGATGATGATGTGCAAGTAGAAATACTGGAGTGATAGATGTACAGATGATGATGTGCAAGTAGAAATACTGGAGTGATAGATGTACAGATGATGATGTGCAAGTAGAAATACTGGAGTGATAGATGTACAGATGATGATGTGCAAGTAGAAATACTGGAGTGATAGATGAGCAGATGATGATGTGCAAGTAGAAATACTGGAGTGATAGATGTACAGATGATGATGTGCAAGTAGAAATACTGGAGTGATAGATGTACAGATGATGATGTGCAAGTAGAAATACCTGTATGATAGATGTACAGATGATGATGTGCAAGTAGAAATACTGGTGTGATAGATGAGCAGATGATGATGTGCAAGTAGAAATACTGGAGTGATAGATGTACAGATGATGATGTGCAAGTAGAAATACTGGAGTGATAGATGAGCAGATGATGATGTGCAAGTAGAAATACTGGAGTGATAGATGAGCAGATGATGATGTGCAAGTAGAAATACTGGTGTGCAAAAGAGTAAATAAAAAGTAAATAAAAACAATATGGGGATGAGGTAGGTGGTTGGATGGACTATTTCAAAGGAAACAAACGCTCATTGGTTAACTTCATGTACGGCCAATTAGTGGGCGCGGCCAACACACCTGAACACACTTCTTAATTAAGAAAGAGGATATGGAGAGTCTTGTTGATGCTGAGAACAGAACGTTCAGGTTTTTAAATAACATTCTTAGAACATTCTCTGAATGGTTCTAACAATTTCTTGTGTTCTTTTGTTGTTGTTACGGAACCTTTTCTTAACGTTCTCTGAATGTTTCTAACATTTTCTTGTGTTCTTTTGTTGTTGTTACGGAATCTTAACGTTCTCGGAATGTTTCTAACATTTTCTTGTGTTCTTTTGTTGTTGTTACGGAATCTTAACGTTCTCGGAATGTTTCTAACATTTTCTTGTGTTCTTTTGTTGTTGTTACGGAATCTTAACGTTCTCGGAACAATTTGAAAACATGACTTCAAATAGAACCACGAGGAAACCTGTAGGAAACGGTATTCTGAAGTCTTGAAAATCCCACAGGAGAACGTGGTTGTTCTCTGAATTATTTGAGAACATTCCCAATGTCAAACCAGTTGGAGAACAGTCCTAGAACATTACAAAAAATGCCAATTAAATGGAACAATATTTGACATTTTAGGAAAGGTTATGTTAAAGTAATGAAACGCCAAGAAAAAAAAATATATTCTTCCCAGTTCCTTAAAGGTGCTGAGAATGTTCCCGAAGCCAAGCAACGATCCTGCACCATTCCCAGGAAGTTGTGGGAAGATGAACTTCCAAACTGCTGATGGTTCGTATTGTTTCAGTGTTTTCTTTAGAGTGCTGAATCCATCCAATGTCCCCAGAGTCCGTCTGTAAGCCAGCCAAACATGTTGGACGGTCTTATAGTCAGGATGGAACAGCCAGACTAGAGGTACCCTTGGACAAACATTTAAACCCTGGGATTGGTTTCAGAGGGAGGTTTGATACGCAAAGCTGCACACTCAGAACAGATCAACAGTTCAACAGATCAACTTCCAAAACCTAAAGCCCTAAAACAACCTAGATACGTGGTCACCTCTCTCCCTGTTTTACCAGGCTGAGGTTCTACTATAGATGGTATGTGGTAACCTCTCTCCCTGTTTTACCAGGCTAAGGTCCTGCTCTACGCTCTACTATAGATGGTATGTGGTAACCTCTCTCCCTGTTTTACCAGGCTGAGGTTCTACGTTCTACTGTAGATGGTATGTGGTAACCTCTCTCCCTGTTTTACCAAGCTGAGGTTCTACGTTCTACTGTAGATGGTACGTGGTCACCTCTCTCCCTGTTTAAACCAGGCTGAGGTTCTACGTTCTACAATAGATGGTATGTGGTAACCTCTCTCCCTGTTTTACCAGGCTGAGGTTCTACGTTCTACTATAGATGATATGTGGTAACCTCTCTCCCTGTTTTACCAGGCTGAGGTTCTGCTCTACGTTCTACTATAGATGGTATGTGGTAATCTCTCTCCCTGTTTTACCAGGCTGAGGTTCTACTATAGATGGTATGTGGTAACCTCTCTCCCTGTTTTACCAGGCTAAGGTCCTGCTCTACGTTCTACTATAGATGGTATGTGGTAACCTCTCTCCCTGTTTTACCAGGCTGAGGTTCTACGTTCTACAATAGATGGTATGTGGTAACCTCTCTCCCTGTTTTACCAGGCTGAGGTTCTGCTCTACGTTCTACTATAGATAGTATGTGGTAACCTCTCTCCCAGTTTTACCAGGCTGAGGTTCTGCTCTACGTTCTACTATAGATGGTATGTGGTAACCTCTCTCCCTGTTTTACCAGGCTGAGGTTCTACGTTCTACTGTAGATGGTATGTGGTAACCTCTCTCCCTGTTTTACCAGGCTGAGGTTCTACGTTCTACTGTAGATGGTACGTGGTCACCTTTCTCCTGTTTTACCAGGCTGAGGTTCTACGTTCTACTATAGATGGTATGTGGTAACCTCTCTCCCTGTTTTACCAGGCTGAGGTTCTACTGTAGATGGTATGTGGTAACCTCTCTCCCTGTTTTACCAGGCTGAGGTTCTGCTCTACGTTCTACTATAGATGGTATGTGGTAACCTCTCTCCCTGTTTTACCAGGCTAAGGTTCTACGTTCTACTATAGATGGTACGTGGTAATCTCTCTCCCTGTTTTACCAGGCATGCCCTGAGGCTCTGCTTTACTTCAGTGGCTAGGCTAACTAACTCTCACTGAGGACTCTCATGCTATGCTAGGCTAACTAACGCTCACTGAGGAGACTCTCATGCTACGCTAGGCTAACTAACTCTCACTGAGGACTCTCATGCTACGCTAGGCTAACTAACTCTCACTGAGGAGACTCTCATGCTATGCTAGGCTAACTAACTCTCACTGAGAAGATTATCATGCTACGCTAGGCTAACTAACTCTCACTGAGAATATTCTCATGCTACGATAGGCTAACTAACTCTCACTGAGAAGATGCTCATGCTACGCTAGGCTACGCTAACTAACTCTCACTGAGAAGATTCTCATGCTATGCTAGGCTACGCTCACTCTCACTGAGGAGACTCTCATGCTAGGCTAGGCTATGCTATGCTAGCTCAGTTGGTAGAGTTCAATGGCTCTGGATAAAAGCCTCTGCTAAATGGCATTTATTATATAATAATTACTAAGCACCAGAAGCCTAGTGATCCAGCATCATAATGGACCTTTGTCCCAGTTCAGCTGATTCAGTGATCCTCCACTTGGTCATACGCCTCGGGTCTGCTCTGCAAACACTTGACCCCTGACCTCTGTCAGAGAGAAGAAAACAGCCACCAAGAGGTATGGTGCAGCTGCAGAGAGAGAGAGAGAGAGAGAGAGAGACAGAGAGAGACAGAGAGAGAGAGAGAGAGAGAGAGAGACAGAGAGAGAGACAGAGAGAGAGAGACAGAGAGACAGAGAGAGAGAGAGAGAGAGAGAGAGAGAGAGATACAGAGAGCGAGAGAGCAGGGATCATCTGAGGAGAGAAAGAGAGAGAGAGAGAGAGAGAGAGAGAGAGAGAGCAGGGGTCATCTGAGGAGAGAGGTTTGCGGCAGCAGCAGCAGGTCTGTGATCAGGGCCTGTAATCTCAAAGAGTCTCAGAGTGGAAGAGCGGATCAACTCCGGTCCTGGAAGCAATGTTCACTTCTGGTTTTCATTTTCTCTTTCTAATCAACTCTCTTTCTTCAGACCTGTGACACTTAAGCTCACGTACACAGGCAGCCAAATTCATATACTTGTTTCACTAATAGTTATTTTAACCAATCAGATAAGCTCTGAAAAAAAATTCTGATGTGAAAAGATCTGATGTGATTGGGCAAAAGACCAATTAGTGGAACAAATATCAGAATTGGAGTGCATGTGTAAACGCAGCCCAGGTGAATCAAAGATGATGTATTATATATTGAAAGATAGTCGAGTGACCGCTCTAGCAATGCAAATACATGTACTGGAAGATGGAAGGCAGGCGGGAGGAGGCCGGGAGGAGGCGAGATTAGGTGTGACCATTCTAGCCAATGAGAGGGCAGATACATGTGTGAACAAATGGCACAACTGCGATGTAGTCAGTTTTGTTTTTGTCTTGTTACTGAAATCCCACGTGCGACCATTTACATCGGTACATTCGTAACAACTTACCCACTGGGCACAAACGGCAATTCCACTTCTATTACACGTTGGTTTAACGTCATTTCATTTAAATGACATGGAAACAACGTTGATTCGACCAGTTTGAGCCCAGTGGGTAAATGTTACAAAATGCATTTTCGATCAAATAAGCTCTCATTTAGCAGTTAAATGTTTTGTTTACCAAATTCAACACTCTTTCATTGACCTCCATGCAAACATTCCTCACTTCGGGGTCTTGTTTTCGTGGACAGGTTTTGGGCGGAGTAAACTCTCTTGCTTCGCCTCTTCCTCTTTGAGTGACTGGACTCTCTGGTCAATCAGAGACATTAATCAATTATCTACCTCATAGAAAAGAAAACTAGCAGCACTGTTGAATACCCCTGGAGGGATGAGGATAGATGTTACTGTTGAATACCCCTGAAGGGATGAGGGTAGATGTTCCTGTTGAATTCCCCTGGAGGGATGAGGATAGATGTTACTGTTGTATTGTTGAATACCCCTGAAGGGATGAGGATAGATGTTACTGTTGAATACCCCTGGAGGGATGAAGGTAGATGTTATTGTTGAATACCCCTGGAGGGATGAGGATAGATGTTACTGTTGAATACCACTGGAGGGATGAGGATAGATGTTCCTGTTGAATACCCCTGGAGGGATGAGGGTAGATGTTACTGTTGTACTGTTGAATACCCCTGGAGGGATGAGGGTAGATGTTCCTGTTGAATACCCCTGGAGGGATGAGGGTAGATGTTCCTGTTGAATACCCCTGGAGGGATGAGGGTAGCTGTTACTGTTGAATACCACTGGAGGGATGAGGGTAGATGTTCCTGTTGAATACCCCTGGAGGGATGAGGATAGATCATCCTGTTGAATACCCATGAAGGGATGAGGGTAGCTGTTACTGTTGTATTGTTGAATACCCCTGGAGGGATGAGGGTAGATGTTACTGTTGAAAACCCATGAAGGGATGAGGGTAGATGTTACTGTTGAAAACCCATGAAGGGATGAGGGTAGTTGTTACTGTTGAATACCCCTGGAGGGATGAGGGTAGATGTTACTGTTGAATACCCCTGGAGGGATTAGGGTAGATGTTACTGTTGAATACCCCTGGAGGGATGAGGGTAGATGTTACTGTTGAATACCCCTGGAGGGATTAGGGTAGATGTTACTGTTGAATACCCCTGGAGGGATTAGGGTAGATGTTACTGTTGAATACCCCTGGAGGGATGAGGGTAGATGTTACTGTTGAATACCCCTGGAGGGATGAGGGTAGATGTTACTGTTGAATACCCCTGGAGGGATTAGGGTAGATGTTACTGTTGAATACCCCTGGAGGGATTAGGGTAGATGTTACTGTTGAATACCACTGGAGGGATTAGGGTAGATGTTACTGTTGAATACCCCTGGAGGGATTAGGGTAGATGTTACCGTGATGGTATGAGGGCCAGTGGTTGATGTGTGGCCCAACGAGAGGCTGCTCCTCCAACAGTGTTGATGTGTGGCCCAGCGAGAGGCTGCTCCTCGAACAGTGTTGATGTGTGGCCCAGCGAGAGGCTCCTCCTCAAACAGTGTTGATGTGTGGCCCAGCGAGAGGCTGCTCCTCAAACAGTGTTGATGTGTGGCCCAGCGAGAGACTGCTCCTCGAACAGTGTTGAGTATAATATAGTGTAATAAGTGGTCCTATAAGCCCAGACATTTCTATCTGCAATGAAAGCAGAGTTTTGATGGCTGCTGCTATAAAGAGGAGGGTCCCAGCTTTTTTTAGTGCTACCAGATTTATTTCTCAGCTGCTCATATTAACTGCATTGCTCCACTATAAAACCAGAGTCTCCCAGCAGGCTGGAAAAGGGAACCTTTGGAGAAAGCGCAGCCTCCATTCGCTTTTCCAGTGCATACAGATGAAATGTATTTTTCTCCCTGCGCCTGTTTCCCTGACCATTTGATAATGGCCCGTTATAAATCTAAACTCATTTCACACATGTATTAGTAAAGACAAGTTTAAATTGAGAATCGTCTGACGGAGGAGAATGTTATCACTTGATGAGAGAGGGTATAGGACCTGTTTCAAATGATCACTTAAAAAAAAATACTCAACACAGAATAGCCACTTCATGTGCGCACTCACTGGGGAATGTCCTTTCTCTTTTATTCAGCTAAGTTCAATTATACTCTTCTTACTATAAAATATAAAATAGTAGCATGGGATTCATAAGCATATCTTTTGTTGTTGTTGTTGTCTTTTTTTTTCTGGGGGGGGGGGTACTTTTGACCCCATTTTCGTGATATCCAATTGGCTGATACAGTCATGCTGCAACCCCTGTACGTTCTCGGGAGAGGCGAAGGTCGAGAGCCACACGTCTTACGAAATACGACCCTGCCAAGCCACACTGCTTCTTGACACACTGCTCGCTTAACCCGGAAGCCAGCCGCACCAATGTGTCGTAGGAAACACCGTACCAGCTGGTGACCGAGGTCAGCTTTAAGGGCGCCCGGCCCGACAGAAGGAGTCGCTAGAGCGTATTGGGACAAGGAAATCCCGGCCGGCCTAACCCCTCCCTCCCTCCCTCCCTCCAACCCCTCCCTCCCTCCACACCCTCCCAACCCTCCCTCCCTCCAACCCCTCTTACTTCACCCATCCCTCCACCCCCTCCCCCTCCCTCCAACCCCTCCCTCCCCTCCCCCTCCCTCCAACCCTCCCTCCCTCCTTCCCTCACTCACTCCTCCAACCCCTCCAACTTCTCCCCCGTCCCTTCAACCCCTCCAAACTCCCTCCCTCCCTCCAACCCCTCCCCCCACCTCCCTCCCTCCAACCCCTCCCTCCCTCCAACACCTCCCAACCTCCAACCCCACCCCCCCCCTTTCTTTAATTAAAGATGTGTTGCCAATCCTATGAATCTCCATCTCTCTCTCTGTTATGACAGGCTAATTACTACTCTAGAACAGGGCTGCTACTTGGACCCATACCAATGTGCTTCTGGTTAAATACCATACAGCCTGTGTGTTAAACTGCGTTCTATTCCCTCCACAGTACACTACCTTAGACCAGCGCCCTATGGGGAACAGGGAGCCTATTGGACCCATACCAATGTGCTTCTGGTCTGTGTGTTAAACTGCGTTCTATTCCCTCCACAGTACACTACCTTAGACCAGAGCCCTATGGGGAACAGGGAGCCTATTGGACCCATACCAATGTGCTTCTGGTTAAATACCATACAGTCTGTGTGTTAAACTGCGTTCTATTCCCTTCACAGTACACTACCTTAGACCAGAGCCCTATGGGGAACAGGGAGCCTATTGGACCCATACCAATGTGCTTCTGGTCTGTGTGTTAAACCGTGTTCTATTCCCTTCATAGTACACTACCTTAGACCAGAGCCCTATGGGGAACAGGGAGCCTATTGGACCCATACCAATGTGCTTCTGGTCTGTATGTTAAACTGCGTTCTATTCCCTCCACAGTACACTACCTTAGACCAGCGCCCTATGGGGAACAGGGAGCCTATTGGACCCATACCAATGTGCTTCTGGTCTGTATGTTAAACTGTGTTCTATTCCCTTCACAGTACACTACCTTAGACCAGAGCCCTATGGGGAACAGGGAGCCTATTGGACCCATACCAATGTGCTTCTGGTCTGTATGTTAAACTGCGTTCTATTCCCTCCACAGTACACTACCTTAGACCAGCGCCCTATGGGGAACAGGGAGCCTATTGGACCCATACCAATGTGCTTCTGGTCTGTGTGTTAAACCGTGTTCTATTCCCTTCATAGTACACTACCTTAGACCAGAGCCCTATGGGGAACAGGGCTGCTACTTGGACCCATAGCAATGTGCTTCTGGTCTGTGTGTTAAACCGTGTTCTATTCCCTTCATAGTACACTACCTTAGACCAGCGCCCTATGGGGAACAGGGAGCCTATTGGACCCATAGCAATGTGCTTCTGGTCTGTATGTTAAACTGCGTTCTATTCCCTCCACAGTACACTACCTTAGACCAGCGCCCTATGGGGAACAGGGAGCCTATTGGGACAGGAACAACACAGGTCTTCTTTTTTTATTGATTAAATCCCTCACTGAGATAAAAAGCAGATGATTTTGGCTCCGACGAGGCTACTGGATGTGTTTCGTCTATGGTTCTGTGAAGAGGGTTTTTAAAGAGATATTACTGACTCCTTAAAGAGATATTACTGACTCCTTAAAGAGATATTACTGACTCCTTAAAGAGATATTACTGACTCCTTAAAGAGATATTACTGACTCCTTAAAGAGATATTACTGACTCCTTAAAGAGATATTACTGACTCCTTAAAGAGATATTACTGACTCCTTAAAGAGATATTACTGACTCCTTAAAGAGATATTACTGACTCCTTAAAGAGATATTACTGACTCCTCAATGATGATGGTTTTGGTTGGACCAGAATATTAGGTTGGAAGGGTACAAAACCACCAATCTGTTTACGAGCCACAGATCAGTGATGCTGTGAATGTAGTGAGGCTGTTTTCACTGTGATGAAAACATCTCTGTTGTTTCGGTTCAAACGGATCAGAAATACCTTCCAATCTGGAAAATTAGTTCTGAGACGTCGTCATCGACGGAGAATATCTTGGAGGCACTAAACACCTCTACACACACCCAGACCCACACACGCTCACACACACACACACGCGCGCGCACGCACACACACGCTCACACACACACGCACACGCACACGCACGCGCGCGCACGCACACACACGCTCACACACACACGCACACGCACACGCACGCACGCGCGCACACACACACACACAAACACACCCACACACACCCAGACGCGCACGCGCTCACACGCACACACGCACACGCACATATATACACACACACACACACACATAGACACCCCCCCCCCCCCCCCCCCGTCCTATGTCCATTGCAATAGCTTTAAGTTAGTAACCTTTAGACTCATAGTGCTGAGGCCTGATCCATGATATTCAGACACACAGCAGTATGTCACCTGATGTCCTGTACACAGCTCAATGGGACGATCTGAGGGTAACCTGGGTGGTCCTAATGTCCTATACACAGCTCAATGGGACGATCTGAAGGTAACCTGGGTGGACCTAATGTCCTGTACACAGCTCAATGTGACGATCTGAGGGTAACCTGGGTGGTCCTAATGATCTGAGGGCAACCTGGGTGGTCCTAATGTCCTGTACACAGCTCAACGTAACGATATGAGGGTAAACTCGGTGGAGCTAGGATCTAGCATGGGCTGGGAGATAGGATCTAGCCTGGGCTGGGAGCTAAGATCTGGCCTGGGATGGGAGATAGGCTCTAGCCTGGGCAAGGAGATAGGATCTAACCTGGGCAAGGAGATAGGATCTAGCCTGGGCTAGGAGATAGGATCTAGCCTGGGCTGGGAGATAGGATCTAGCCTGGGATGGGAGATAGGATCAAGTCTGTACTAGGAAATAGGATCTAGTCTGGGCTAGGAGATAGGATCTAGTCTGAGCTAGGAGATAGGATCTAGTCTGGGCTGGGAGGTAGGATCTAGTCTGGGCTAAGAGGTAGGATCTAGTCTGGGCTAGGAGATAGGATCTAGCCTGGGCTAGGAGATAGGATCTAGTCAGGGCTGGGAGCTATGATCCAGTCTGGGCTAGGAGATAGGATCTAGTCTGGGCTAGGAGATAGGATCTAGCCTGGGCTAGGAGATAGGATCTGGGCCTGGGCTAGGAGATAGGATCTAGCATGGGCTGGGAGATAGGATCCGGCCTGGGCTGGGAGAAAGGATCTAGTCTGGTCTAGGAGCTAGGATCTAGTCTGGGCTAGGATATAGGATCTGGGCCTTTGGAGGACAAGGAAGGACAGGGAATATTCACTACCAACTTGGTGAAAGGTGCTGTCTGCCTGGTGTTACCTTGGTGAAAGGTGCTGTCTGCCTGGTGTTACCTTGGTGAAGGGTGCTGTCTGCCTGGTGTTACCTTGGTGAAAGGTGCTGTCAGCCTGGTGTTACCTTGGTGAAAGGTGCTGTCTGCCTGGTGTTACCTTGGTGAAAGGTGTTCTCTGCCTGGTGTTACCTTGGTGAAAGGTGCTGTCTGTCTGGTGTTACCTTGGTGAAAGGTGCTGTCTGCCTGGTGTTACCTTGGTGAAAGGTGTTCTCTGCCTGGTGTTACCTTGGTGAAAGGTGCTGTCTGTCTGGTGTTACCTTGGTGAAAGGTGCTGTCTGTCTGGTGTTACCTTGGTGAAAGGTGCTGTCTGCCTGGTGTTACCTTGGTGAAAGGTGTTGTCTGCCTGGTGTTACCTTGGTGAAAGGTGCTGTCTGCCTGGTGTTACCTTGGTGAAAGGTGCTGTCAGCCTGGTGTTACCTTGGTGAAAGGTGCTGTCTGCCTGGTGTTACCTTGTTGAAAGGTGCTGTCAGCCTGGTGTTACCTTGGTGAAAGGTGCTGTCTGCCTGGTGTTACCTTGGTGAAAGGTGCTGTCAGCCTGGTGTTACCTTGGTGAAAGGTGCTGTCTGACTGGTGTTACCTTGGTGAAAGGTGCTGTCAGCCTGGTGTTACCTTGGTGAAAGGTGCTGTCAGCCTGGTGTTACCTTGGTGAAGGGTGCTGTCTGCCTGGTGTTACCTTGTTGAAAGGTGCTGTCTGCTTGGTGTTACCTTGTTGAAAGGTGCTGTCTGCCTGGTGTTACCTTGTTGAAAGGTGCTGTCTGCCTGGTGTTACCTTGGTGAAAGGTGCTGTCTGCCTGGTGTTACCTTGGTGAAAGGTGCTGTCTGCCTGGTGTTACCTTGGTGAAAGGTGCTGTCAGCCTGGTGTTACCTTGGTGAAAGGTGCTGTCAGCCTGGTGTTACCTTGGTGAAAGGTGCTGTCAGCCTGGTGTTACCTTGGTGAAAGGTGCTGTCAGCCTGGTGTTACCTTGGTGAAAGGTGCTGTCAGCCTGGTGTTACCTTGGTGAAAGGTGCTGTCAGCCTGGTGTTACCTTGGTGAAAGGTGCTGTCAACCTGGTGTTACCTTGGTGAAAGGTGCTGTCTGTCTGGTGTTACCTTGGTGAAGGGTGCTGTCAGCCTGGTGTTACCTTGGTGAAAGGTGCTGTCAGCCTGGTGTTACCCTGGTGAAAGGTACTGTCTGCCTGGTGTTACCTTGGTGAAAGGTGCTGTCAGCCTGGTGTTACCTTGGTGAAAGGTGCTGTCTGTCTGGTGTTACCTTGGTGAAAGGAGCTGTCAGCCTGGTGTTACCTTGGTGAAAGGAGCTGTCTGTCTGGTGTTACCTTGGTGAAAGGTGCTGTCTGTCTGGTGTTACCTTGGTGAAAGGTGCTGTCTGTCTGGTGTTACCTTGGTGAAAGGTGCTGTCAGCCTGGTGTTACCCTGAGCTAATGTTTCAACTCATGGGGGAGAGAAACATACTGCCAACCTTAGTGCTCATAGTTCCTCTGTGTTGTAGAAACCTCTGTTTCTCTTACTGCTCTTCCTATATCAGCGTTCCTCTGTGTTGTAGAAACCTCTGTGTTTCTCTTACTGCTCTTCCTATATCAGCGTTCCTCTGTGTTGTAGAAACCTCTGTGTTTCTCTTACTGCTCTTCCTATATCAGCGTTCCTCTGTGTTGTAGAAACCTCTGTGTTTCTCTTACTGCTCTTCCTATATCAGCATCCCTCTGTGTTGTAGAAACCTCTGTGTTTCTCTTACTGCTCTTCCTATATCAGCGTTCCTCTGTGTTGTAGAAACCTCTGTGTTTCTCTTACTGCTCTTCCTATATCAGCGTTCCTCTGTGTTGTAGAAACCTCTGTGTTTCTCTTACTGCTCTTCCTATATCAGCGTTCCTCTGTGTTGTAGAAACCTCTGTGTTTCTCTTACTGCTCTTCCTATATCAGCGTTCCTCTGTGTTGTAGAAACCTCTGTGTTTCTCTTACTGCTCTTCCTATATCAGCGTTCCTCTGTGTTGTAGAAACCTCTGTGTTTCTCTTACTGCTCTTCCTATATCAGCATCCCTCTGTGTTGTAGAAACCTCTGTGTTTCTCTTACTGCTCTTCCTCTATCAGCGTTCCTCTGTGTTGTAGAAACCTCTGTGTTTCTCTTACTGCTCTTCCTCTATCAGCGTTCCTCTGTGTTGTAGAAACCTCTGTGTTTCTCTTACTGCTCTTCCTATATCAGCGTTCCTCTGTGTTGTAGAAACCTCTGTGTTTCTCTTACTGCTCTTCCTCTATCAGCGTTCCTCTGTGTTGTAGAAACCTCTGTGTTTCTCTTACTTCTCTTCCTATATCAGCGTTCCTCTGTGTTGTAGAAACCTCTGTGTTTCTCTTACTGCTCCTCCAATCTCTTGTCACTGCAGCGTAACTGAACAGCATCACCAAGAGTTATAGCCATGTTTTTATCACTACGGTAAACAACGTCTCTTCTATAATGGGTTTTATCAGGACTTTCTCAGCCCCGGTGTCAAAACTCCTTAAAGATGAGATTATGTTTTTGAATTATGCAAAGTGCACTATGTACATTTATCTCCAAGCTAATTTATCTGGACTGGTAAAAAACAACAACCCCGCAATGCCATTAACTATTGTGTAGACTAGATTATCACTGTATTGTGAGAAAGAAAAAAACTTGTCGGACAAGTTCAACAGTTAAAACGTTTATAATGTATCTGCATTTGCTTTTAGTGTCTTTCTGGATGTGAAGCCAAGCGATTGTTGTGGCCAAGACGTCTCGGATGGAAAACGTTGGGGCGACAAGACAGAACGGCCGTGTGAATCAGCACAATGTTATTGGGAAGTGGTTGGAACTTCCTCTTTCGTGTGTCTGTCACACAACTGGAAGGGGGACAAATGAGAGGAGCGGTCTTGTGATGCGTGTAGGGTCGAGAACACGAAGGAGAGACGAGACATCCTGTCAGTATGTTACTGCTGTTAGAGACATCCTGTCAGTATGTTACTGCTGTTAGAGACTAGACATCCTGTCAGTATGTTACTGCTGTTAGAGACATCCTGTCAGTATGTTATTGCTGTTAGAGACATCCTGTCAGTATGTTACTGCTGTTAGAGACTAGACATCCTGTCAGTATGTTACTGCTGTTAGAGACTAGACATCCTGTCAGTATGTTACTGCTGTTAGAGACTAGACATCCTGTCAGTATGTTATTGCTGTTAGAGACATCCTGTCAGTATGTTACTGCTGTTAGAGACATCCTGTCAGTATGTTACTGCTGTTAGAGACATCCTGTCAGTATGTTACTGCTGTTAGAGACATCCTGTCAGTATGCTACTGCTGTTAGAGACTAGACATCCTGTCAGTATGTTACTGCTGTTAGAGACATCCTGTCAGTATGTTACTGCTGTTAGAGACTAGACATCCTGTCAGTATGATACTGCTGTTAGAGACTAGACATCCTGTCAGTATGTTACTGCTGTTAGAGACATCCTGTCAGTATGTTACTGCTGTTAGAGACATCCTGTCAGTATGTTACTGCTGTTAGAGACATCCTGTCAGTATGTTACTGCTGTTAGAGACATCCTGTCAGTATGTTACTGCTGTTAGAGACTAGACATCCTGTCAGTATGTTACTGCTGTTAGAGACATCCTGTCAGTATGTTACTGCTGTTAGAGACATCCTGTCAGTATGTTACTGCTGTTAGAGACATCCTGTCAGTATGTTACTGCTGTTAGAGACATCCTGTCAGTATGTTACTGCTGTTAGAGACATCCTGTCAGTATGTTACTGCTGTTAGAGACTAGACATCCTGTCAGTATGATACTGCTGTTAGAGACATCCTGTCAGTATGTTACTGCTGTTAGAGACATCCTGTCAGTATGTTACTGCTGTTAGAGACATCCTGTCAGTATGTTACTGCTGTTAGAGACATCCTGTCAGTATGTTACTGCTGTTAGAGACTAGACATCCTGTCAGTATGTTACTGCTGTTAGAGACATCCTGTCAGTATGTTACTGCTGTTAGAGACATCCTGTCAGTATGTTACTGCTGTTAGAGACATCCTGTCAGTATGTTACTGCTGTTAGAGACATCCTGTCAGTATGTAACTGCTGTTAGAGACATCCTGTCAGTATGTTACTGCTGTTAGAGACTAGACATCCTGTCAGTATGTTACTGCTGTTAGAGACTAAACATCCTGTCAGTATGTTACTGCTGTTAGAGACATCCTGTCAGTATGTTACTGCTGTTAGAGACTAGACATCCTGTCAGTATGTTACTGCTGTTAGAGACATCCTGTCAGTATGTTACTGCTGTTAGAGACTAGACATCCTGTCAGTATGTTACTGCTGTTAGAGACTAGACATCCTGTCAGTAAGTTACTGCTGTTAGAGACTAGACATCCTGTCAGTATGTTACTGCTGTTAGAGACATCCTGTCAGTATGTTACTGCTGTTAGAGACATCCTGTCAGTATGTTACTGCTGTTATAGACTAGACATCCTGTCAGTATGTTACTGCTGTTAGAGACATCCTGTCAGTATGTTACTGCTGTTAGAGACATCCTGTCAGTATGTTACTGCTGTTAGAGACATCCTGTCAGTATGTTACTGCTGTTAGAGACATCCTGTCAGTATGTTACTGCTGTTAGAGACTAGACATCCTGTCAGTATGTTACTGCTGTTAGAGACTAGACATCCTGTCAGTATGTTACTGCTGTTAGAGACTAGACATCCTGTCAGTATGTTACTGCTGTTAGAGACTAGACATCCTGTCAGTATGTTACTGCTGTTAGAGACATCCTGTCAGTATGTTACTGCTGTTAGAGACTAGACATCCTGTCAGTATGTTACTGCTGTTAGATACATCCTGTCAGTATGTTACTGCTGTTAGAGACTAGACATCCTGTCAGTATGTTACTGCTGTTAGAGACTAGACATCCTGTCAGTATGTTACTGCTGTTAGAGACATCCTGTCAGTATGTTACTGCTGTTAGAGACATCCTGTCAGTATGTTACTGCTGTTAGAGACATCCTGTCAGTATGTTACTGCTGTTAGAGACTAGACATCCTGTCAGTATGTTACTGCTGTTAGAGACATCCTGTCAGTATGTTACTGCTGTTAGAGACTAGACATCCTGTCAGTATGTTACTGCTGTTAGAGACATCCTGTCAGTATGTTACTGCTGTTATAGACTAGACATCCTGTCAGTATGTTACTGCTGTTAGAGACATCCTGTCAGTATGTTACTGCTGTTAGAGACATCCTGTCAGTATGTTACTGCTGTTAGAGACTAGACATCCTGTCAGTATGTTACTGCTGTTAGAGACTAGACATCCTGTCAGTATGTTACTGCTGTTAGAGACATCCTGTCAGTATGTTACTGCTGTTAGAGACATCCTGTCAGTATGTTACTGCTGTTATAGACTAGACATCCTGTCAGTATGATACTGCTGTTAGAGACATCCTGTAAGTATGTTACTGCTGTTAGAGACTAGACATCCTGTCAGTATGCTACTGCTGTTAGAGACTAGACATCCTGTCAGTATGATACTGCTGTTAGAGACTAGACATCCTGTCAGTATGCTACTGCTGTTAGAGACATCCTGTCAGTATGTTACTGCTGTTAGAGACATCCTGTCAGTATGTTACTGCTGTTAGAGACTAGACATCCTGTCAGTATGTTACTGCTGTTAGAGACATCCTGTCAGTATGTTACTGCTGTTAGAGACATCCTGTCAGTATGTTACTGCTGTTAGAGACATCCTGTCAGTATGTTACTGCTGTTAGAGACATCCTGTCAGTATGTTACTGCTGTTAGAGACATCCTGTCAGTATGCTACTGCTGTTAGAGACTAGACATCCTGTCAGTATGTTACTGCTGTTAGAGACATCCTGTCAGTATGCTACTGCTGTTAGAGACATCCTGTCAGTATGTTACTGCTGTTAGAGACATCCTGTCAGCATGTTACTGCTGTTAGAGACTAGACATCCTGTCAGTATGATACTGCTGTTAGAGACATCCTGTCAGTATGTTACTGCTGTTAGAGACATCCTGTCAGTATGTTACTGCTGTTAGAGACTAGACATCCTGTCAGTATGTTACTGCTGTTAGAGACATCCTGTCAGTATGTTACTGCTGTTAGAGACTAGACATCCTGTCAGTATGTTACTGCTGTTAGAGACATCCTGTCATTATGTTACTGCTGTTAGAGACATCCTGTCAGTATGTTACTGCTGTTAGAGACATCCTGTCAGTATGTTACTGCTGTTATAGACTAGACATCCTGTCAGTATGTTACTGCTGTTAGAGACATCCTGTCAGTATGTTACTGCTGTTAGAGACATCCTGTCAGTATGTTACTGCTGTTAGAGACATCCTGTCAGTATGTTACTGCTGTTAGAGACATCCTGTCAGTATGTTATTGCTGTTAGAGACATCCTGCCAGTATGTTACTGCTGTTAGAGACATCCTGTCAGTATGTAACTGCTGTTAGAGACATCCTGTCAGCATGTTACTGCTGTTAGAGACTAGACATCCTGTCAGTATGTTACTGCTGTTAGAGACTAGACATCCTGTCAGTATGTTACTGCTGTTAGAGACATCCTGTCAGTATGTTACTGCTGTTAGAGACTAGACATCCTGTCAGTATGTTACTGCTGTTAGAGACTAGACATCCTGTCAGTATGTTACTGCTGTTAGAGACTAGACATCCTGTCAGTATGTTACTGCTGTTAGAGACTAGACAACCTGTCAGTATGTTACTGCTGTTAGAGACATCCTGTCAGTATGTTACTGCTGTTAGAGACATCCTGTCAGTATGTTACTGCTGTTAGAGACTAGACATCCTGTCAGTATGTTACTGCTGTTAGAGACTAGACATCCTGTCAGTATGTTACTGCTGTTAGAGACATCCTGTCAGTATGTTACTGCTGTTAGAGACATCCTGTCAGTATGTTACTGCTGTTAGAGACTAGACATCCTGTCAGTATGCTACTGCTGTTAGAGACATCCTGTCAGTATGATACTGCTGTTAGAGACTAGACATCCTGTCAGTATGCTACTGTATGCTACTACTACTACTACTACATACAAACGATATCCTCAAGTTAATCTTACTCTGAGGAAGTAGAAAAAGGGCCTCACTGCCAAAATCCAGAAGTGTCCCTTTAAACAAAACTGGGCAAAGCAGAACTGGACATAGCAAACCAGTCTGGAAAAAAGCCTCTTAGGCCTCTGGTCTAAAGTAGTGCACTATATAGGGAGTAGGGCACCATTTGGAACGTAGGCCAGAACGAACACAGAACAGGCTGCCAGGATAACAGGCCTTCTGACTGACTGACTGACTGAGTATCTGGCTGGCTGGTCGGCTGGCTGGTCTATAGTTGGTCTGGAGATATACATCTGACTGGCTGGTCTATAGTTGGTCTGGAGGTCTACATCTGACTGGCTGGTCTATAGTTGGTCTGGAGGTCTACATCCTCACAGGGACCATGTGCCTGCTAGTCATTCCTACGTAGCTCTGCTTTCTGTACTCTATTTCCCAGACCCAGCCTCATCCCCAGCCTCATCCCCAGCCTCATCCCACTCATCCCCAGCCTCATCCCCAGCTGGCTAGCCTGGCTGGTTTAAAGGCCTAGACTGGTACTGCAGGCTGGTACTAAAGTAGAACAGCAAAGGGCACTAGTATGACCTATTTTCTTACACCCACATTCATTCTTAAAGTTCAATGTGGGGTTGGACTCGTCATAAAGTCAGAAGGGATGGAGTCATCTTGGTGTGTTCTACAGTCACTGGAGAGGACGGTGGAGATCACTGGAGAGGATGGTGGAGATCACTGGAGAGGATGGTGGAGATCACTGGAGAGGACGGTGGAGATCACTGGAGAGGATGGTGGAGATCACTGGAGAGGACGGTGGAGATCACTGGAGAGGATGGTGGAGATCACTGGAGAGGACGGTGGAGATCACTGGAGAGGATGGTGGAGATCACTGGAGAGTGGGTGGAGATCACTGGAGAGGATGGTGGAGATCACTGGAGAGTAGGTGGAGGTAACTAGAGAGGATGGTGGAGATCACTGGAGAGGATGGTGGAGATCACTGGAGAGGACGGTGGAGATCACTGGAGAGGATGGAGGAGATCACTGGAGAGGACTGTGTAGATCACTGGAGAGGATGGTGGAGATCACTGGAGATTGGGTGGAGATCACTGGAGAAGATGGTGGAGATCACTGGAGAGGACGGTGGAGATCACTGGAGAGGACGGTGTA
Source organism: Oncorhynchus mykiss (assembly GCF_013265735.2). NCBI lineage: Eukaryota > Metazoa > Chordata > Actinopteri > Salmoniformes > Salmonidae > Oncorhynchus > Oncorhynchus mykiss. Next base: position 3,763,561 of record NC_048590.1, on the reverse strand, counting down.
GATCACTGGAGAAGATGGTGGAGATCACTGGAGAGGACGGTGTAGATCACTGGAGAAGATGGTGGAGATCACTGGAGAGGACGGTGGAGATCACTGGAGAGGACGGTGTAGATCACTGGAGAAGATGGTGAGATCACTGTAGAGGATGGTGGAGATCACTGGAGAGGATGGTGGAGATCACTGGAGAGGATGGTGAAGATCACTGGAGAGGATGGTGGAGATCACTGGAGATTGGGTGGAGATCACTGGAGAGGATGGTGGAGATCACTGGAGAGTGGGTGAAGATAACTGGAGAGGATGGTGGAGATCACTGGAGAGGATGTTGGAGATCACTGGAGAGTGGTTGGATATTACTGGAGAGTGGGAGGGGATCACTGGAGAGTGGGTGGAGATCACTGGAGAGGATGGTGGAGATCACTGGAGAGGATCGTGGAGTTCACTGGAGAGGATGGTGTAGATCACTGGAGAGGATGGTGGAAATCACTGGAGAGGATGGTGGAGATCACTGGAGAGTGGGTGGAGATCACTGGAGATGATGGTGGAGATCACTGGAGAGGATGGTGGAGATCACTGGAGAGGATGGTGGAGATCACTGGAGAGGATGGTGGAGATCACCACTATCGGTGGAGATCACTGGAGAGGATGGTGGAGATCACTGGATAGTGGGTGGAGATCACTGGAGAGGATGGTGGAGATCACTGTAGAGGATGGCGGAGATCACTGGAGAGAATGGTGGAGATCAATTGAGAGTGGGTGGGGAGTCCCTTTGGAGATCCTAGGAGTAGCCCTGGCCCCTGAAACAGAGTCACTAAGACCCCTGGAGCAGAGCCACTAGGACCCCTGGATCAGAGTCACTAAGACCCCTGTAGCAGAGTCACTAAGACCCCTGGAGCAGAGCCACTAGGACCCCTGGATCAGAATCACTAAGACCCCTGGAGCAGAGTCACTAGGACCCCTGGAGCAGTCACTATGGCCCTTGTAGCAGAGTCACTAAGACCCCTGGAGCAGAGTCACTGGGACCCCTGGAGCAGAGTCACTAAGACCCCTGGAGCAGAGTCACTGGGACCCCTGGAGCAGATTTCACTAAGACCCCTGGAGCAGAGTCACTGGGATTCCTGGAGCAGTCACTATGACCCCTGGAGCAGAGTCAATGGGACCCTGGAGCAGAGTCACTAAGACCCCTGTAGCAGAGTCACTAAGACCCCTGGAGCAGAGTCACTAGGACCTCTGTATCTAATGTCCATTGGTTGTGTTTCCTGACCCAAGCAAGTCTCTTCTTCATATTGGTGTCCTTTTAGTAGTGGTTTCTCCACAGTAATTCAACCATGAAGGCCTGATTCACACAGTCTCCTCTGAACAGTTGATGTTGAGATGTGTCTGTTACTTGAACTCTGTGAAGCGTTTTTTGGGCTGCAATTTAGGCTGGTAACTCTAATGAACTGATCCTCTGCAGCAGAGGGAACTCTGGGTCTTCCTTTCCTGTGGCGGTCCTCATGAGAGACAGTTTCATCATAGCTCTTGATCGTTTTGCGACTGCACTTGAAGAAACTTTCACAATTCTTGATATTTTCCGAATTGACTTTCCTTCATGCCTTAAAGTGATGATGGACTGTAATTTCTCTTTGTATATTTGAGCTGTTCTTGCCATAATATGGACTTGGTCTTTTACCAAATAGGGGTATCTTCTGTATACCACCCATACCTTGTCACAACACAACTGATTGGCTCAAATGCATTAAGAAGGAGAGAAATTCCACAAGTTAACTTTTAACAAGGCACACCTGTTAATTGAAATGCATTCCAGGTGACTACCTCATTAAGCTGGGTGAGAGGATGCCAAGAGTGTGCAAAGCTGCCATTAAGGCAAAGGGTGACTACTTTGAAGAATTGAAAATCTAAAATATATTTTGATTTGTTTAATAGTTTTTTGGTTACTACATGATTCCATATGTGTTATTTCATAGTGTTGATGTCTTCACTATTATTCTACAATGTAGAAAATAGTAAAAAATAAAGAAAAACCCTGGAATGAGTAGGTGTATCCACACTTTTGACTGGTACTGTATGTACTGTGTATAAAGGGCTGTAGTTATGTACTGTGTATAAAGGGCTGTAGTTATGTACTGTGTATAAAGGGCTGTAGTTATGTACTGTGTATAAAGGGTTGTAGTTATGTACTGTGTTTAAAGGGCTGTAGTTATGTACTGTGTATAAAGGGCTGTAGTTATGTACTGTGTATAAAGGGCTGTAGTTATGTACTGTGTATAAAGGGCTGTAGTTATGTACTGTGGCTGTAGGTATGTACTGTGTATAAAGGGCTGTAGTTATGTACTGTGGCTGTAGTTATGTACTGTGTATAGAGGGTTGTAGTTATGTACTGTGTATAAAGGGTTGTAGTTATGTACTGTGGCTGTAGTTATGTACTGTGTATAAAGGGCTGTAGTTATGTACTGTGTATAAAGGGTTGTAGTTATGTACTGTGGCTGTAGTTATGTACTGTGTATAAAGGGTTGTAGTTATGTACGGTGTATAAAGGGTTGTAGTTATGTACTGTGTATAAAGGGCTGTAGGTATGTACTGTGTATAAAGGGCTGTAGTTATGTACTGTGGCTGTAGGTATGTACTGTGTATAAAGGGCTGTAGTTATGTACTGTGGCTGTAGGTATGTACTGTGTATAAAGGGCTGTAGTTATGTACTGTGGCTGTAGTTATGAACTGTGTATAAAGGGCTGTAGGTATGTACTGTGTATAAAGGGTTGTAGTTATGTACTGTGGCTGTAGGTATGTACTGTGTATAAAGGGTTGTAGTTATGTACTGTGTATAAAGGGCTGTAGTTATGTACTGTGGCTGTAGTTATGTACTGTGTATAAAGGGTTGTAGTTATGTACTGTGTATAAAGGGTTGTAGTTATGTACTGTGGCTGTAGGTATGTACTGTGTATAAAGGGTTGTAGTTATGTACTGTGGCTGTAGTTATGTACTGTGTATAAAGGGCTGTAGTTATGTACTGTGTATAAAGGGTTGTAGTTATGTACTGTGTATAAAGGGCTGTAGTTATGTACTGTGGCTGTAGTTATGAACTGTGTATAAAGGGCTGTAGGTATGTACTGTGTATAAAGGGTTGTAGTTATGTACTGTGGCTGTAGATATGTACTGTGTATAAAGGGCTGTAGTTATGTACTGTGTATTAAGGGCTGTAGTTATGTACTGTGTATAAAGGGTTGTAGTTATGTACTGTGTTTAAAGGGTTGTAGTTATGTACTGTGGCTGTAGTTATGTACTGTGTATAAAGGGCTGTAGTTATGTACTGTGTATAAAGGGCTGTAGTTATCTACTGTGTATAAAGGGCTGTAGTTATGTACTGTGTATAAAGGGTTGTAGTTATGTACTGTGTATTAAGGGCTGTAGTTATGTACTGTGTATTAAGGGCTGTAGTTATGTACTGTGTATTAAGGGCTGTAGTTATGTACTGTGTATAAAGGGTTGTAATTATGTACTGTGTATTAAGGGCTGTAGTTATGTACTGTGTATTAAGGGCTGTAGTTATGTACTGTGGCTGTAGTTATGTATTGTGTATAAAGGGATCCTAGTGGGTGTTGTCGTTCCCCTTGTAGAGAGGGAAGTGTATCGTCCAAGAGAACTGTGTTGTCATGGCAGCCGTTAGTCAGTCACGCCAACGTCAGGACCACCCTTTCTGGTGACCTACGGCGATAAAGAAAACATTTCCTTCCTGTTCAACGCCAACGTTGGACATGGGTCAACGCCGTCACCTCCCGGGGCACGCCAGTCTTCACGTGGTCAGAGGATCTCCTGAGTGACAGAGACCACGGTCTTTATGATACAGACCACAGCCTTATTTACAGTGATTCACAGCGGGTTGTTCACAGTCTTACACTGAAGACCTGGATCAAGTCACACAGTATCTTCAATACCTATATCTACTGCATCTTTATGTAATACGTGTATCACTAGCCACTTTAACTATGCCACTTTGTTTACATACCCTACATTACTCATCTCATATGTATGTATATACTGTTAAACCAGCTATAATGTTACCATACCCTACATTACTCATCTCATATGTATGTATATACTGTTAAACCAGCTATAATGTTACCATACCCTACATTATTCATCTCATATGTTTCTACTGTACTCTATATCATCTACTGCATCTTTATGTAATACATATATCACTAGCCACTTTAAACTGTGCCACTTTGTTTACATACTCATCTCATATGTATATACTGCACTCAATACCATCTACTGTATCTTGCCTATGCCGCTCTGTACCATCACTCATTCATATATCCTTATGTACATATTCTTTATCCCCTTACACTGTGTACAAGACAGTAGTTTTGGAATTGTTAGTTAGATTACTTGTTATTACTGCATTGTCGGAACTAGAAGCACAAGCATTTCGCTACACTCGCATTAACATCTGCTAACCACGTGTATGTGACAAATAAAATTTGATTTGATATTGATTTGATTTACCTTTTTTTAACTAGGCAAGTCAGTTAAAGAACAAATTCTTATTTTCAATGACGGCCTAGGAACAGTGGGTTAACTGCCTTGTTCAGGGAAACAGTGGGTTAACTGCCTTGTTCAGGGGAACAGTGGGTTAACTGCCTTGTTCAGGGGAACAGTGGGTTAACTGCCTTGTTCAGGGGAACAGTGGGTTAACTGCCTTGTTCAGGGAAACAGTGGGTTAACTGCCTTGTTCAGGGAAACAGTGGGTTAACTGCCTTGTTCAGAGGAACAGTGGGTTAACTGCCTTGTTCAGGGGAACAGTGGGTTAACTGCCTTGTTCAGGGGAACAGTGGGTTAACTGCCTTGTTCAGGGGAACAGTGGGTTAACTGCCTTGTTCAGGGGCAGAATGGCAGATTTGTACCTTGTCAGGTCAGGGATGTTACTAGGCTTCGAGGGGACTCCTATGGTAGGTACACCTATAGCTAATCTGTTGGCTGTAGTACTGTATATGACTTTATCACTGATCTCAACCCAGAGTCTCTCAGATGGTTCACAGTCAGCCCACTGACCTCCACCCAGAGTCTCTCAGATGGTTCACAGTCAGCCCACTGACCTCCACCCAGAGTCTCTCAGATGGTTCACAGTCAGCCCACTGACCTCCACCCAGAGTCTCTCAGATGGTTCACAGTCAGCCCACTGACCTCTTCCCAGAGTCTCTCAGATGGTTCACAGTCAGCCCACTGACCTCTACCCAGAGTCTCTCAGATGGTTCACAGTCAGCCAACTGACCTCAACCCAGAGTCTCTCAGATGGTTCAGTCAGCCCATTGACTTGAACAGAGCAATACTCAATCATGAGGCATCAAAGCCAAAGAAAGCGCATAATATTGAGAAATGCTAGAGATGTAAGGAAAGTAGTTTAAAAACCACAACAACAATATATATATATATATATATATGTATGTACTGTATATATATTCTATCCCTTTTAGACAACTTCCTGGACAAAACATTTCAGTGTAATAGTGAAAGTGTAAATATGGCAGTAGAAAGCCTTAACATCTGACCTCTCAGCTTCCCTATCAAATCTAAAAACAACAATGACACACGTGGAAGAATGCAAACACACAAGAAAATAATGGAGAAACCGATCCAACCAAAAACATAGAGAGCCAGAAGACGTGAGTCTTCACTACGGTGAATCACTAATAACATACAGAAATACACTACGGAAAAAGAAGGAACGTGTAACAGTCATCGTGGGTGGGAGAAGGAGATGACCAAGGTGCAGCGTGGTAAGTGTTCATGTTGTAAATTTAATCAAAACTGAACACTAAATAAAATAGACACAGTTGTGTCTGGTGCAGACACAGGGACAGAAAACAACTACCCACAACTCAAGGGCGAAACCAGGCTGCCTAAGTATGGTTCTCAATCAGAGACAACGATTGACAGCTGCCTCTGATTGGGAACCATACCAGGCCAAACACATAGAAATACAAACATAGACCTACAACATAGAATACCCACCCACATCACACCCTGACCAAACTAAAAATAGAAACATACAAAGCAATCTACGGTCAGGGCGTGTCAGAACAGCACGTCAGAAATCAGCTCAACGTCATTGATGAATCGATTGACTCTAACCACTTCTGGGAAAATTGGAAAACACAAACAACAACACAAACAGTTATCTATTCAAAATGGAGATGGATAAAACCACTTTCTTTTTCACTTTCAACCAACACAGAGAGGGTAAAACCACTTCTCCAATCTTTTTGGCTCTATTACAAAGAACAAACAGCAAAAACATATACATGATCAAATACAAATCTTAGAATCAGCTATTATAGACTACCAGAACCCACTGGATTCTCCAATTACAGTGGAACTTCCGGAGCCGACAGAGATGAGATTAGTTTCCATTTGGGATGTGTGTCCTCACCCATCAGTCTGTTGACTTCCGGCGCCAACAGAGATGGCCGCCTCGCTTCGCGTTCCTTGGAAACTATGCAGTATTTTGTTTTTTGACGTGTTATTTCTTACATTGGTACCCCAGGTCATCTTAGGTTTCATTACATACAGTCGAGAAGAACTACTGCTATAAGAGCAACGTCAACCCACCATCATTACGACCAGGAATACGACTTTCCCGAAGCGGATCCTGTGTTTTGCCTTCCACCCAGGACAATGGATCGGATCCCAGCAGGCGAACCAAAACAACGACGCTGTAAAAGGGGCAGACGAAGTGGTCTTCTGGTCAGGCTCCGGAGACGGGCACATCGAGCACCACTCCCAAGCATACTACTATCCAATGTCCAGTCTCTTGACAACAAGGTTGATGAAATCCGAGCAAGGGTAGCATTCCAGAGGGACATCAGAGACTGTAACGTTCTTTGCTTCACGGAAACATGGCTCACTCGAGACACGCTATCGGAGTCGGTACAGCCAGCTGGTTTCTTCACGCATCGCGGCGACAGAAACAAACATCTTTCTGGTAAGAAGAGGGGCGGGGGCGTATGCCTTATGGTTAACGAGACGTGGTGTGATCATAACAACATACAGGAACTCAAGTCCTTCTGTTCACCTGACTTAGAATTCCTCACAATCAAATGTCGACCACATTATCTACCAAGAGAATTCTCTTCGATTATAATCACAGCCGTATATATTCCCCCCCAAGCAGAGACCTCGACAGCCCTGAACAAACTGTATTTGACTCTATGTAAACTGGAAAGGCATATCCTGAGGCTGCATTCATTGTAGCTGGGGATTTTAACAAGGCTAATCTGAAAACAAGACTAAATTCTATCAGCATATTGATTGTTGATTGCTGGTAAAATCCTGGATAATTGTTATTCTAACACAAGAGGTATGTGGCAGGGTCTACAGTCAATCACGGATTACAAAAAGTAAACCAGCCCCGTAGCGGACAAGGATGTCTTGCTCACAGACAGACTAAACAACCCCTTTGCCCGCTTTGAGGACAATACAGTGTCACTGACACGGCCCGCTACCAAAACAAGTGGACTCTCCTTCACAGCAGCCGAGGTGAGTAAAACATTTAAACGTCTTAACCCTCGCAAGGCTGCAGGCCCAGACGACATCCCCAGCCGCGTCCTCAGAGCATGCGCAGACCAGCTGGCTGGTGTGTCTATGGACATATTCAATCAAGCCTTATCCCAGTCTGCTGTTCCCACATGCTTCAAGAGGGCCACCATTGTTCCCATGAAAGCTAAGGTAACTGAGCTAAACGACTACCGCCCCGTAGCACTCACTTCCGTCATCATGAAGTGCTTTGAGAGACTAGTCAAGGACCATGTCACCTCCACCCTACCTGACACCCTAGACCCACTCCAATTTGCTTACCGCCCAAATAGGTCCACAGACGATGCAATCTCAACCACACTATGCACTGCCCTAACCCATCTGGACAAGAGGAATACCTATGTGAGAATGCTGTTCATCGACTACAGCTCAGCATTGAACACCATTGTACCCTCCAAACTCGTCATCAAGCTTGAGACCCTGGGTACTGGACTTCCTGACAGTCCGCCCCCAGGTGGTGAGGGTAGGCAACAACATCTCCACCCCGCTGATCCTCAACACTGGGGCCCCACAAGGGTGCGTTCTCAGCCCTCTCCAGTACTCCCTGTTCACCCACGACTGCGTGGCCATGCACGCTTCCAACTCAATCATCAAGTTTGCGGATGACACTACAGTGGTAGGCTCGATTACCAACAACGACGAGACTGCCTACAGGGAGGAGGTGAGGGCTCTCGGAGTGTGGTGTCAGGAAAATAACCTCACACTCAACGTCAACAAAACAAAGGAGATGATAGTGGACTTCAGGAAACAGCAGAGGGAGCAACCCCCTATCCACATCGATGGGACAGTAGTGGAGATGGTGGAAAGTTTTAAGTTCCTCGGCGTACACATCACGGACAAACTGAATTGGTCCACTCACACAGACAGCGTGGTGAAGAAGGCGCAGCAGCGCCTCTTCAACCACAGGAGGCTGAAGAAATTCGGCTTGTCACCAAAAGCACTCACAAACTTTTACCGATGCACAATCGAGAATATCCTGTCGGGCTGTATCACCGCCTGGTACGGCAACTGCTCCGCCCACAACCGTAAGGCTCTCCAGAGGGTAGTGAGGTCTGCACAACGCATCACCGGGGGCAAACTACCTGCCCTCCAGGACACCTACACCACCCGATGTCACAGGAAGGCCATAAAGATCATCAAGGACAACAACCAACCGAGCCACTGCCTGTTCACCCCGCTATCATCCAGAAGGCGAGGTCAGTACAGGTGCATCAAAGCTGGGACCGAGAGACTGTTAAACAGCTTCTGTCTCAAGGCCATCAGATTGTTATATACCCTACATTACTCATCTCATATGTATATACAGTACTCTATACCACCTACTGCATCTTGCCATCTTTATGTAATACATGTATCACTAGCCACTTTAAACTATGCCACTTAATATAATGTTTACATACCCTACATTACTCATCTCATATGTATATACTGTACTCGATACCATCTACTGCATCTTGCCTATGCTGTTCTCTACCATCACTCATTCATATATCTTTATGTACATATTCTTCATCCCTTTACACTTGTGCGTACTGTTTCAGGTAGCTGTTGTGAAATTGTTAGGTTAGATTACTCGTTGGTTATTAGTGCATTGTCGGAACTAGAAGCACAAGCATTTCTCTACACTCGCATTAACAGCTGCAAACCATGTGTATGTGACCAATAAAAAATACAATTTGATTTGATTTGAATGAACTTCAGGAAAAATACAAACCCTCCAACCCAAAAGGCCTGTGGTGTTGATGGTATCCTAAATTAAATGATAAAATATACAGACCACAAATTCCAGTTGGCTATACTTAAACTCTTTAACATTATCCTTAGCTCTGGCATCTTCCCCAATATTTGGAACCAAGGACTGATCACCCCAATCCACACAAGTGGAGACAAATTTGACCCGAAAATAACCACATATGCATCTATGGGAAAACAGCACGTACATCAGTGAAATGTACTGAGCAAATGTAAAAATTACCCTAGAACAGACCACGTATTCACCCTGCACACCCTAATTGACAAACAAACAAACAATCCAAAACAAAGGCAAAGTCTGCTCATGCTTTGTTGATTTCAAAAAAAAGCTTTTGACTCAATTTGCTATACAAACTGATGGAAAGTAGCGGAAAAACATACAACATTATTAAATGAATGTACACAAACAACAAATTTGCAAAACACATTTCTTTCCACAGGGCCGTGGGGTGACACAGGGATGCGGCTTGAGCCCCACCCTCTTCAACATATATATCAACGAAATGACGAATTGGCGCGGGCACTAGAACAGTCTGCAGCACCTGCCCTCTCCCTACTAGAATCTGAAGTCAAATGTCTGCTGTTTGCTGATGATCTGGTGCTTCTGTCACCAACCAAGGAGGGCCTACAGCAGCACCTAGATCTTCTGCACAGATTCTGCCAGACCTGGGCCCTGACAGTAAATCTCAGTAAGACAAAAATAATGGTGTTCCAAAAAAAGGTCCAGTCGCCAGGACCACAAATTCAAATTCCATCTAGATACCGTTGCCCTAGAGCACACAAAAAACTATCCATACCTTGTCCTAAACATCAGCGCCACAGGTAACTTCCACAAAGCTGTGAACGATCTGAGAGACAAGGCAAGACAAGGCCATCAAAAGGAACATAAATTCGACATACCAATTAGGATCTGGCTAAAAATACTTGAATCAGTCATAGAGCCCATTGCCCTTTATGGTTGTGAGGTCTGGGGTCTGCTCACCAACCATGACTTCACAAAATGGGACAAACACCAAATTGAGACTCTGCACGCAGAATTCTGCAAAAATATCCTCCGTGTACAACGTAGAACACCAAATAATGCATACAGGACAGAATTTGGACACCCGCTAATTATCAAAATCCAGAAAAGAGCTTTTAAATTCTATAACCACCTAAAAGGAAGCGATTCCCAAACCTTCCATAACAAAGCCATCACCTACAGAGAGATGAACCTGGAGAAGAGTCCCCTAAGCAAGCTGGTCCTGGGGGTCTGTTCACAAATACAAACACACCCCCACAGAGCCCCAGGACAGCAGCACAATTAGACCCAAACAAATCATGAGAAAACAAAAATATAATTACTTGACACATTGGAAAGAATTTGGCTCTAAACAGAGAGTACACAGTGGCAGAATACCTAAACACTGTGACTGAACCAAACTTAAGGAAAGCTTAGACTATGTACAGACTCAGTGAACGTAGCCTTGCTATTGAGAAAGGCCACCATAGGCAGACATGGCTCGCAAGAAAAGACAGTCTATGTGCACACTGCCCACAAAATGAGGTGGAAACTGAGCTGCACTTCCTAACCTCCTGCCAAATGTATGACCATATTAGAGACACATATTTCCCTCAGATTACACAGATCCACAAAGAATTCGAAAACAAACCCAATTTTGATAAACTCCCATATCTACTGGGTGAAATCCCACAGTGTGTCATCACAGCAACAAGATGTGTGACCTGTTGCCACAATTAAAGGGCAACCAGTGAAGAACAAACACCATTGTAAATACAACCCATATTTATTTTCATTTTTGTACTTTACCTATTCGCACAATGTTACAACACTGACATGATATGACATGTCTCTATTATATATATATATAATATAGATGTCTCTATCTATATTATATATATATATAACTAATGTAATATATTATATATATGACTAATGTCATATATTATATATACTAATGTAATATATTATATAATATCTAACTAATGTAATATATTTTATATATAACTACTGTAATATATTATATATATATAACTATATATATATATATATATATATATATATATATATCTATATATATAACTGATGTAATATATTATAGACAACCAATGTAATATATTTTATATATATATATATAACTAATGTAATACATTATATATAACTGATGTAATATATTATATATAACTAATGTAATATATTATATATAACTAATGTAATATATTATATATATATATAACTAATGTAATATATTATATATATATATAACTAATGTAATATATTATATATAACTAATGTAATATATTATATATATATATAACTAATGTAATATATTATATATATATATAACTAATGTAATATATTATATATATATATATAACTAATGTAATATATTATATATATATATATAACTAATGTAATATATTATATATATATATATAACTAATGTAATATATTATATATATATATAACTAATGTAATATATTATATATATATATATATATATATATAACTATTGTAATATACACAACAACTTAATTATTTAAAGTAAAGTCATGTGAATAAGTGCAGGTTAATATATAATGATCAGTAATGGACAGTCACCACCATCATGGGACTTTTAATCATTATTTTACTCATGCATAGTGCATAGTGCATAGTGCATAGTGCATAATAGTGTATAGTGCATAGTGCATAGTGCATAATAGTGTATAGTGCATAGTGCATAGTGTATAGTGCATAGTGCATAGTGTATAGTGCATAGTGCATAGTGCATAGTGCATAGTGCATAATAGTGCATAGTGCATAATGCATAGTGCATTTAATGTTAAAACGAAATGTGATGATTTTTTTATAATCGAACCGAGAACAACCTCAAAAAGCACTAATCGCTCAATACTACTGCATATAGACTCAAAACAGACTCAAAACAGACTCAGAACAGACTCAAAACAGACTCAGAACAGACTCAGAACAGACCGCAGGGTTGTGTCTTTCTGCTCCTCCTCTCTCCTCCAACCTTCTCCTCCTCCTCTGTTACTCTCCTCCAACCTTATCCTCCTCCTCTGTTACTCTCCTCCAACCTTCTCCTCCTCTGTCACTCTCCTCAACCCTTCTCCTCCTCTGTCTCTCTCCTCCAACCTTCTCCTCCTCTGTTACTCTCCTCCAACCTTCTCCTCCTCTGTCTCTCTCCTCCAACCTTCTCCTCCATCTCTCTCCTCCAACCTCCTCCTCCTCCTCCCCCTCCTCTGTCTCTCTCTTCCAACCTTCTCCTCCTGTCTCACTCCTCCAACCTTATCCTTCTCCTCCTATGTCGCTCTCCTCCAACCTTCTCCTCCTCCTCTGTTACTCTCCTCCGACCTTCTCCTCTGTCACTCTCCTCAACCCTTCTCCTCCTCTGTCTCTCTCCTCCAACCTTCTCCTCCTCTGTCTCTCTCCTCCAACCTTCTCCTTCTCCTACTCTGTCTCTCTCCTCCAACACTCTCCTCCTCCGTCACTCTCCTCTAAACTTTATGGATGGTCACCTCACATCATTTGGTTCTGTTTGTCTTTTTAATCACAGCTCTGTGCTGTTCATTAAAGCCTTAAAGATCTTTAAAAGAGGACATCTCTAATTAAAGTGATTAATCTGTTTCCTCTCAGAGTCTCAGGCTGTTTGAAGTTCACACAGCAATTGGTTTCATGAAGACAGACTTGTGGCTTCCATTAAACAGGACAGCTAATATGCTAGAGATTTTGTAGTGTGGCAGAATAACAAAGACTAAATTCAATAACTTTGAGTTCAATGTTTGGACCAAAGAAGAATGTGCTTTTCTACAACAGTAGGTCAACAATGCATCTCTAAATCAGATCTTTCTTCTTCTCGTCTTGAATGACTTCCTGTTGTTGTTTTTCTTCTTCTATGATATAATGGCAGTCCTCAACTTTCTGTTGTTTTAAAAGAGAGAAGCTCCTTCCACATCAATCAGCCAATCAGAGGTCATTAAACTGGTCATCTGACCCCGTTGTTTCAGTAGGAGGAAATATCTGCACGTCAACCCAACATGGAACAGAGCTGCTTAGAGCCCTGGTCTAAAGTAGTGCACTACGTAGGGAATAGGGTGCCATAGGGCTCTGGTCTAAAGTAGTGCACTATATATAGGGAATAGGGTGCCATAGGGCTCTGGTCTAAAGTAGAGCACTATATATAGGGAATAGGGTGCCATAGGGCTCTGGTCTAAAGTAGTGCACTAAATATAGGGAATAGGGTGCCATAGGGCTCTGATCTGAAGTAGTGCACTATATAGGGAATAGGGTGTCATAGTGCTCTGGTCTAAAGTAGTGCACTATATAGAGAATATGGTACCATTTGGGACAGAAGAATAGCTGACTGGCCGACTGGAGGAGGTTAATACTGGAAACCATCTGTTGAATGTTTGTGACTCACTAGCAGCTCTGAGACAGAGAAGAAGAAGGGAGAAGGGTCCATCTTCATTATAAGTTGTTTTGGGGACGAGGGGAAATGACATCACAGCTCTGAGACAGAGAAGAAGAAGGGAGAAGGGTCCATCTTCATTATAAGTTGTTTTGGGAACGAGGGGAAATGACATCTGTGGTGGAGTAGAGATGGTTGGTGGTGGGGTAGAGATGGTAGGTGGTGGTCTGTGGTGGGGTAGAGATGGTAGGTGGTGGTCTGTGGTGATATAGAGATGGTAGGTGGTGGTCTGTGGTGGGGTAGAGATGGTAGGTGGTGGTCTGTGGTGATATAGAGATGGTAGGTGGTGGTCTGTGGTGGGGTAGAGATGGTAGGTCGTGGTCTGTGGTGATGTAGAGATGGTAGATGGTGGTCTGTGGTGGAGTAGAGATGGTAGATGGTGGTCTGTGGTGGGGTAGAGATGGTAGATGGTGGTCTGTGGTGGAGTAGAGATGGTAGATGGTGGTCTGTGGTGGAGTAGAGATGGTAGGTGGTGGTCTGTGGTGATGTAGAGATGGTAGGTGGTGGTCTGTGGTGGAGTAGAAATGGTAGGTGGTGGTCTGTGGTGGAGTAGAGATGGTAGATGGTGGTCTGTGGTGGGGTAGAGATGGTAGATGGTGGTCTGTGGTGGAGTAGAGATGGTAGATGGTGGTCTGTGGTGGGGTAGAGATGGTAGGTGGTGGTCTGTGGAGGAGTAGAGATGGTAGATGGTGTTCTGTGGTGGTGTAGAGATGGTAGGTGGGCGGTCTGTGGTGATGTAGAAATGGTAGGTGGTGGTCTGTGGTGGAGTAGAGATGGTAGGTGGTGGTCTGTGGTGGTGTAGAGATGGTAGGTGGTGGTCTGTGGTGGTGTAGAGATGGTAGATGGTGGTCTGTGGTGGAGTAGAGATGGTAGGTGGTGGTCTGTGGTGGTGTAGAGATGGTAGGTGGTGGTCTGTGGTGGTGTAGAGATGGTAGGTGGTGGTCTGTGGTGGTGTAGAGATGGTAGATGGTGGTCTGTGGTGGTGTAGAGATGGTAGGTGGTGGTCTGTGGTGATGTAGAGATGGTAGGTGGTGGTCTGTGGTGGTGTAGAGATGGTAGGTGGTGGTCTGTGGTGGTGTAGAGATGGTAGGTGGTGGCCTGTGGTGGTGTAGAGATGGTAGGTGGTGGTCTGTGGTGGTGTAGAGATGGTAGGTGGTGGTCTGTGGTGGTGTAGAGATAGTAGGTGGTGGTCTGTGGTGGAGTAGAGATGGTAGGTGGTGGTCTGTGGTGGTGTAGAGATGGTAGGTGGTGGTCTGTGGTGGTGTAGAGATGGTAGATGGTGGGGTAGAGATGGTAGGTGGTGGTCTGTGGTGGTGTAGAGATGGTAGGTGGTGGTCTGTGGTGGTGTAGAGATGGTAGATGGTGGTCTGTGGTGGTGTAGAGATGGTAGATGGTGGTCTGTGGTGGAGTAGAGATGGTAGGTGGTGGTCTGTGGTGGTGTAGAGATGGTAGATGGTGGTCTGTGGTGGAGTAGAAATGGTAGGTGGTGGTCTGTGGTGGAGTAGAGATGGTAGATGGTGGGGTAGAGATGGTAGATGGTGGTCTGTGGTGGTGTAGAGATGGTAGGTGGGCGGTCTGTGGTGGTGTAGAGATGGTAGATGGTGGTCTGTGGTGGTGTAGAGATGGTAGGTGGGCGGTCTGTGGTGGAGTAGAGATGGTAGGTGGGCGTTCTGTGGTGGTGTAGAGATGGTAGGTGGTGGTCTGTGGTGATATAGAGATGGTAGGTGGTGGTCTGTGGTGGTGTAGAGATGGTAGATGGTGGGGTAGAGATGGTAGATGGTGGTCTGTGGTGGAGTAGAGATGGTAGGTGGTGGTCTGTGGTGATGTAGAGATGGTAGGTGGTGGTCTGTGGTGGTGTAGAGATGGTAGGTGGTGGTCTGTGGGGGAGTAGAGATGGTAGATGGTGGTCTGTGGTGGTGTAGAGATGGTAGATGGTGGTCTGTGGTGGTGTAGAGATGGTAGGTGGTGGTCTGTGGTGGTGTAGAGATGGTAGGTGGTGGTCTGTGGTGGTGTAGAGATGGTAGGTGGTGGTCTGTGGTGGTGTAGAGATGGTAGGTGGTGGTCTGTGGTGGTGTAGAGATGGTAGGTGGTGGTCTGTGGTGGTGTAGAGATGGTAGGTGGTGGTCTGTGGTGGTGTAGAGATGGTAGGTGGTGGTCTGTGGTGGAGTAGAGATGGTAGATGGTGGTCTGTGGTGGTGTAGAGATGGTAGGTGGTGGTCTGTGGTGGTGTAGAGATGGTAGGTGGTGGTCTGTGGTGATATAGAGATGGTAGATGGTGGTCTGTGGTGGTGTAGAGATGGTAGGTGGTGGTCTGTGGTGGTATAGAGATGGTAGATGGTGGTCTGTGGTGGTGTAGAGATGGTAGGTGGTGGTCTGTGGTGATGTAGAGATGGTAGGTGGTGGTCTGTGGTGGTGTAGAGATGGTAGGTGGTGGTCTGTGGTGGTGTAGAGATGGTTGGTGGTGGTCTGTGGTGGTGTAGAGATGGTAGGTGGTGGTCTGTGGTGGTGTAGAGATGGTAGGTGGTGGTCTGTGGTGGAGTAGAGATGGTAGATGGTGGTCTGTGGTGTAGTAGAGATGGTAGGTGGTGGTCTGTGGTGGTGTAGAGATGGTAGGTGGTGGTCTGTGGTGATATAGAGATGGTAGATGGTGGTCTGTGGTGGTGTAGAGATGGTAGGTGGTGGTCTGTGGTGGTATAGAGATGGTAGATGGTGGTCTGTGGTGGTGTAGAGATGGTAGGTGGTGGTCTGTGGTGATGTAGAGATGGTAGGTGGTGGTCTGTGGTGGTGTAGAGATGGTAGGTGGTGGTCTGTGGTGGAGTAGAGATGGTAGGTGGTGGTGTAGAGATGGTAGGTGGTGGGGTAGAGATGGTAGGTGGTGGTCTGTGGTGATGTAGAGATGGTAGGTGGTGGTCTGTGGTGGTGTAGAGATGGTAGATGGTGGGGTAGAGATGGTAGATACCCTACCCAACATGCTGTCCACCCAGTACGCACGCACACACACACACACACACACACACACACACACACACACACACACACACACACACACACACACACACACACACACACACACACACACACACACACACACACATAACTCCCAGCGACCCCCAGCCCTGGCGTCTGTAGGGTAAAGATCCATGCTGTCCACCCAGTACGCACGTGCAAACACATTAGTACACACAAACATACACACACACACACACACACACATAAGTACACACACACACACACACACACATAAGTACACGCTGACACATCCAGACACACACACACAGACAGACATATATACTGCTCTCCTTGGAAGCAACATTGATCTTTACCCTACAGACGCCAGGACTGGGGGCCGCTGGGGGTTATATGTGTGTGTGTGTGTGTGTGTGTGTGTGTGTGTGTGTGTGTGTGTGTGTCTACAGCAGTTCTTGTAGAGGTCTACATCAGGGGGTTGAATGTTACTCTCACTGCAGCTGGAGGACACTTAGAGCCTCAGGGCCAACACACACACACACACACTCACACACACACACACACACACACACACACACACACACACACACACACACACACACACACTTCCCTCATTGGAAACACCACTGAGCTCTACCCTACAGAGGCTGTTGGCTGGTTCAAATCAAATCAAATCAAACATCAAATCAAATCAAATGTATTTGTCAAATACACATGGTTAGCAGATGTGCTTCTAGTTCCGACAATGCAGTAATAACCAACAAGTAATCTAGCTAACAATTCCAAAACTACTCCCTTACAAGTGTAAGGGGATAAAGAATATGTACATAAAGATATATGAATGAGTGATGGTACAGAGCGGCATAGGCAAGATACAGTAGATGGTATTGAGTGCAGTATATACATATGAGATGAGTATGTAAACAAAGTGGCATAGTTAAAGTGGCTAGTGATACATGTATTACATAAGGATGCAGTCGATGATATAGAGTACAGTATATACGTATGCATATGAGATGAATAATGTAGGGTGTGTAAACATTATATTAGGTAGCATTGTTTAAAGTGGCTAGTGATATATTTTACATCAATTCCCATCAATTCCCATTATTAAAGTGGCTGGAGTTGAGTCAGTGTCAGTGTGTTGGCAGCAGCCACTCAATGTTAGTGGTGGCTGTTTAACAGTCTGATGGCCTTGAGATAGAAGCTGTTTTTCAGTCTCTCGGTCCCAGCTTTGATGCACCTGTACTGACCTCGCCTCGTGAGCTGTAGTCGATGAACAGCATTCTCACATAGGTATTCCTCTTGTCCAGATGGGTTAGGGCAGTGTGCAGTGTGGTTGAGATTGCATCGTCTGTGGACCTATTTGGGCGGTAAGCAAATTGGAGTGGGTCTAGGGTGTCAGGTAGGGTGGAGGTGATATGGTCCTTGACTAGTCTCTCAAAGCACTTCATGATGACGGAAGTGAGTGCTACGGGGCGGTAGTCGTTTAGCTCAGTTACCTTAGCTTTCTTGGGAACAGGAACAATGGTGGCCCTCTTGAAGCATGTGGGAACAGCAGACTGGTATAGGGATTGATTGAATATGTCCGTAAACACACCAGCCAGCTGGTCTGCGCATGCTCTGAGGACGCGGCTGGGGATGACGTCTGGGCCTGCAGCCTTGCGAGGGTTAACACGTTTAAATGTCTTACTCACCTCGGCTGCAGTGAAGGAGAGACCGCATGTTTTCGTTGCAGGCCGTGTCAGTGGCACTGTATTGTCCTCAAAGCGGGTAAAAAAGTTATTTAGTCTGTCTGGGAGCAGGACATCCTGGTCCGTGACTGGGCTAGATTTCTTCCTGTAGTCCGTGATTGACTGTAGACCCTGCCACATGCCTCTTGTGTCTGAGTCGTTGAATTGTGATTCTACTTTGTCTCTATACTGACACTTAGCTTGTTTGATAGCCTTGCGGAGGGAATAGCTACACTGTTTGTATTCGGTCATGTTTCCGGTCACATTGCCCTGATTAAAAGCAGTGGTTCGCACGTTCAGTTTCACGTGAATGCTGTCATCAATCCACGGTTTCTGTCTCTGATCTGGAGGACTCACTAAACAGAGAACATCTCTGGTCATTTCTACTGCCTCTGATCTGGAGGACTCACTAAACAGACAACATCCCTGGTCATCCCTACTGCCTCTGATCTGGAGGACTCACTAAACAGAGAACATCCCTGGTCATCCCTACTGCCTCTGATCTGGAGGACTCACTAAACAGAGAACATCCCTGGTCCATCCCTACTGTCGCTGATCTGGAGTACTCACTAAACAGAGAACATC